>NC_072032.1:1706659-1759159 GCF_027791375.1 Indicator indicator | reverse complement strand
CCCAGGGGGGTTGTGGAGTCTCCCTCTCTGGAGATACTCAAAACCCACCTGGATGTGTTCCTGTGTGACCTGCTGTAGGTGACCCTGCTCTGGCAGGGGGGTTGGACTGGACGAGCTTTTGAAGTCCCTTCTAACCCCTAACATTCTGTGATTCTGTGATCTGAAGGATGCTCATCTTAGGCTCTTTTTTAGGACAATGAGGACCAGTATCATAGAGAGAATAAGAATGAATGCACAGAGCTGCATCAGAGAGCACACTGAGCTTTCTAGCTCACCACAGAGGAGACACAGAGATTGTATCTGCTCCTCCAGAGACTGTATCTGCTCCTCCTTTCATCTGGGTGTGCTGTGATGTGTCTGCTGCTTCTCCTTATTTACACAACGCCTGGCAGAGTGAGGATTTAATTGCAGCTCTGGGCTTTGTGTTTCTGAATGATAACTACCTAAGCTCTAGGAGCACAGCAGTTGCTCCACTTCCTTCTGTATCTTTTTAGGTAAGGAGTGGAAAATTAATGATTTGGGGAAAACCCAGCTTAGTGATTTATACAGAAATGGAGCTCTCTGCAGGAAAAGTAGGACTCAGTTATTTAACTTCAATTTTTCTTTCACTCCTCCCAGGAACTGAAGAACCATGATTTTGAGGTACACTTGATACCATTACAGAAGGTGTCCAGAGGGCAGTTCAGTGTTAAATTGTCCCTCAGGTGAGATTTTCTCTTTGTCTTTTCAATATTGGTAGGAAAGAAAAATGGAAAACTGAGCAGATATGAAAGAACAGCTTAGAACATGAAGAACAGCTAAGAACCTGCTCAACATCTTCATCAATGACATAGATGAGGGGACAGAGAGTCTGCTCAGCAGGTTTGCTGATGACATCAAACTGGGAGGCTTGGCTGAGACACCTGAAGGCTGTGAGGCCATTCAGAGACTTGGACAGACTGAGAGCTGGGCACAGAGGAACCAAATGAAGTTCAACAGGGATGAGAGCAGAGTCCTGCAGCTGGGGAGGAAGAATAAACTGCAGCAGGACAGATTGGGAGGGGATCTGCTGGAGAGCAGCCCTGAGGAGAAGGACCTGGGAGTGCTGGTGGGCAGCAAGTTCTGCATGGCACAGCAATGTGCCCTGGGGGCCAAGAAGGCCAAGGGGGTCCTGGGGGGCATTCAGAGGAGTGTGGCCAGCAGAGCCAGGGAGGTTCTCCTCCCCCTCTGCTCTGCCCTGATGAGACCTCACCTGGAATATTGCATCCAGGTCTGGGCTCCCCAGTTCAGGAGGGACAGGGATCTGCTGCAGAGAGTCCAAGGGAGGGCTGCAAGGATGCTGAAGGGACTGGAGCACTGCCTGGTGAGGAGAGGCTGAGAGCCCTGGGGCTGTTTAGTCTGGAGAGGAGAAGGCTGAGATGGATCTGATCAATGTCTATCAATAGCTGAGGGCTGGGGGTCAGGAGGGAGGGGACAGGGACAGGCTCTGCTCAGTTGTGCCCTGGGATAGGACAAGAGGCAATGGATGGAAACTGCAGCACAGGAGGTTCCACCTCAACATGAGGAGGAACTTCTTGACTGTGAGGGTCCCAGAGCCCTGGAGCAGGCTGTCCAGAGAGATTGTGGAGTCTCCTTCTCTGGAGCCTTTCCAGCCCTGTCTGGATGTGTTCCTGTGTGACCTGTGCTGGATTCTATGGCCATGCTCTGGCAGTGGGATTGGACTAAAAGGTGTCAAGAAGTCCCTTCCAACTCTAACATCCTGTGAGCCTGAGCTCTTGTGAGTTTTACTAATTCAAGACTCAGAGTGAGATGTAAAGATACCTCTGTGGTGAGCTCATGACAATGTGGCAATCAAAGATCATCCAGTTCCAAACCCCTGCTATGCCAGGGACACCTCCCACCAGCCCAGGCTGCTCAAGGCCTCATCCAGCCTGGTCTTGAACTTCTCCAGGGAGGGGCCATCCACAGCCTCCCTGGGTAACCTGTTCCAGTGTCTCACTACCTTCCCTGTCAAGAATTTCTTCCTAATCTCCAGTCTCAATCTGCCCTCTTCCAGCTCAAATCCATTGCCCCTCTTCCTATCACTATAAGCCCTTTTAAAAAAGTCCCTCCCCAGCCCTCCTGCAGTCCCTTTCAGGCATTGGGTGGGTGCTCTAAAGTCTCCCTGCAGCCTGAACAGTCCCAAATATCACAGACTATCCCCATAGGGGCAGTGCTTCAGCCCTCTGATCATCCTCCTGGCCTCCTCTGGACCCACTCCAACAGTTCCCATTTATTTGGAAAAAACAGAAACAGAGCCATCAGGCAATAACCACAGAAATGGGACTGCTTTAATGTACTCCTTTCATCAGCTAATTCTTTCTGAAGGATTTCTTAGGTACAAAGAGTGAGGTGGGAGACTGCTCCTAGAAATTAAGGAAGCTGCAATGCATCACCTGTGCCTCAGAAAGAGTGAACTTGTCTGGGGGCTGGGAGGAGGATGGAGCTCAGCTCATGTAAAACAGCTAAGGAACTGAGCACACCCTCTGATCATCTTGGTGGACTCCTCTGGACCCTCTCCATCAGCTCCACGTCGTTCTTGTGCTGGGGGCACCAGAACTGGGTGCAGTACCACAGAGGGGGGCTCATGAGACCTGGGGGACAGAATCACTTCCCTTCTCCTGCTGTTCACACTTCTCTTCCTGCAGCCCAGGCATGGGTGGCCTTCTGGGAAGCAAGCAAGCAGCCTACTTCTTATGAAGTAATACTAAGAATAGGTAGGACCCATTTCAAGATACCAAACTATTGGCTTCTTGGTGTTTTGTGCCTACTTATAGCCTGAAAATGTCATCTATTAATTGATAACTAAAATGCACTCCAAAAAGACAGGCAAGGATTGCCAGCCCAGCTGACCAGCTGAGGAACAAACACAGAACAAAAGTGGTGTGCCCAGAATCTCCAACCCAGCCTGGGGCAGAATCACCACTGAAAGTAATCCAAATTGCTTCAAGCCTCAAAAGAAATCCACCAGGTGGTAGTGGCTGAACCAGCAACCCAGTGTCACTTCTCACTCCACACCATGCCACCACCACCAGCTGGACAGCACTTGCCTGTGACACAGTCACTCACACATGGACAACTCAGTGTTTTGGGGCACAATTTTCAGTCTTTCTAAAGCAGAAATGTTTCCCTGCTGCATGATTAAGGGATGTGGAGGATAAAAGGGTCACTATGGTTAATTATAGAGTCATAGAATCATGGAATCAGTCAGGGATGTAAGGGACCACAAGGATCATCCAGTTCCAACTCCCCTGCCATGGGCAGGGACACCTCACACTACAGCAGGCTGGCCAGAGCCTCATCCAGCCTGGCTGCAAACACCTCCAGGGATGGAGCCTCAACCACCTCCCTGGACAACCCATTCCAGGCTCTCACCACTCTCATGGGGAAGAACTTCTTCCTCATGTCCAGTCTGAATCTCCCCACTTCCAGCTTTATTCCATTCCCCCCAGTCCTATCACTCCCTGATAGTCTAAAAAGTCCCTCCCCAGCTTTCCTGTAGCCCCCTGCAGATCCTGGAAGGCCACAAGAAGGTCACCTCGGAGCCTTCTTTTCTCCAAACTGAACAGCCCCAACTCTTTCAGTCTCTCCTCATAGGAGAGGTGCTCCAGCCCTCTGCTCATCCTCATGGCTCTTCTCTGGACACCTTCCAGCATGTCCATATCCCTCTTGGAACAGAGGCTCCAGAACTAGATGCAGTACTCCAGCTGTGGTCTCAGCAGAGCTGAGCAGAGGGGGAGAATCCCCTCCCTTGACCTGCTGGCCACACTTCTCCTGATGCAGCCCAGGCTCTGTTTGGCTCTCTGGGCTGCAAGTGCTCACTGCTGGCTCCTGTTGAGCTTCTCATCCCCCAGCACCCCCAAGTCCCTCTCCTCAGGGCTGCTTTCCAGCCAGTCCCTGCCCAGCCTGCATTTGTGCTTGGCATTGCCTCGACCCAGCTGCAGGACCTTGCCCTTGGTCTTGTTGAACCTCCTGAGGTTGGCTTGTGCTCAGCTCTGCAGCCTGTCCAGGTCCCTCTGGATGGATCCCTTCCCTCCAGCTGTCTGCTGCACCACACAGCTTGATGTCATCAGCAAACTGGCTGAGGGTGCACTCAATGCCTCTGTCCATGGCACCAAGAAAGATGTTGAACATTACTGGTGCCAGGAGTGAGCCCTGAGGGACTCCACTTGTCCCTGGCCTCCACTGGGAATTATATTTTCTATTTTTTTTTTCCTACCAAAGGCAATTTAATTTGGGGTTACCTAGAGGGAAGAAGAAAGGACAACAGTCACTCAAGCAGCATAGTGAAGACTATTCAGCTCCTTCTAATACCCAGTGAGAGCTCAGTGAGAGTGTGAGAAATCACATCGCTCTCTGACCCTGGGAACATCATAAAGAAAACTTTTGGGTTAAGTCCAATCGGTGAACGACTGTCAGGAGGATAAAGAAAGAGAGAATCCAAACCAGCAGGTTTGTAACTCTGGCATGAGTTCTGCTACAGCCAATGGAGAGAGGAGAGAAGAGGAGAAGAGAGGAGAGGAGAGGAGAGGACAGGGAGAGGAGAGGAGAGGAGAGGAGAGGAGAGGAGAGGAGAGGAGAGGAGAGGAGAGGAGAGGTGAGGAGAGGGAGAGGAGAGGGAGGAGGAGAGGAGTGGAGAGGAGAGGGAGGAGAGGAGAGGAGTGGAGAGGAGTGGATGAGGAGAGGAGAGGAGAGGAGTGGAGAGGTGGGGAGAGGAGGGGAGAGGAGTGAGGAGGGGAGAGGAGGGGGAGAGGAGGGGGGAGGGGAGGGTGAGAGGAGAGGAGAGGAGAGGAGAGGAGAGGAGAGGAGAGGAGAGGAGAGGAGAGGAGAGGAGAGGAGAGGAGAGGATGGGAGGAGGAGGAGAGGAGAGGAGAGGAGAGGAGAGGAGAGGAGGGGAGAGGAGAGGAGGAGGGAGAGTGAGAGGAGAGTGGGAGTGGAGGGTGAGAGGAGGGGGAGAGGAGGGGAGGGGAGGGGAGGGGAGGAGGGGAGGAGGAGGGAGGAGGGAGGGGGAGGAGGGAGAGGGAGGGGGGAGGGAGAGGGAGGAGGGGAGGGAGGGGGAGAGGGAGGGGAGGGAGGAGGGAGAGGGAGGGAGGGGAGGGGAGGAGGAGGGGGAGGGGAGGAGGAGGGGGGAGGGGAGGGGAGGAGGGAGGGGGGAGAGGGAGGGGAGAGGAGGGGGAGGAGAGGGGAGGGGGAGGGGAGGAGAGGGAGGGGGAGAGGAGGGGGGGAGGGGAGGGGAGGGAGGGGAGGGAGGAGGAGGGAGGGAGGGGAGGAGGAGAGGGAGGGAGGGAGGGGAGGGAGGGGGGAGGAGGGGAGAGGAGGGGGAGGAGGAGGGAGAGGAGGGAGGGGAGGGGGAGGGAGGAGGGGAGGGAGGGGGGGAGGGGAGGGGGAGGAGGAGGGGAGGGAGGAGGGGAGAGGGAGAGGGAGGGAGGGGAGGAGAGGGGAGGGGAGCAGGAGGAGGAGGGGGACGGAGAGGGGAGGAGGGGAGGGGAGGGGAGGGAGGGGAGGGGAGGGGGGAGGAGGGGGGAGGAGGGAGGGGAGGAGAGGGAGGGGAGGGGGAGGGGGAGGAGAGGGAGGGGAGGGAGGAGGAGGGGGGAGGGAGGGAGGGGAGGGGGAGGGAGAGGGGGAGGGAGGAGGGAGGGGAGGGGGAGAGGGAGGGGAGGGAGGGGAGGAGAGGGGAGGAGGGGGAGGAGGGGAGGGAGAGGAGGGGAGGGAGAGGGGAGGAGGAGAGGAGGGAGGAGGGGAGGGGAGGAGAGGAGGAGGGGGAGGGAGGGGAGGAGGGGGAGGGGAGGGGAGGAGGAGAGGGAGGAGGGGAGGGAGGGGAGAGGAGAGGGGAGGGGAGGGAGGAGGGGAGGAGGAGGGAGGGGGAGGAGGGGGAGGGGAGGGGAGAGGAGGAGGGGAGAGAGGGAGGGGAGAGGAGGGGAGGGAGGGAGGGGAGGGGGAGGAGGGAGGGGGAGGAGGGGAGAGGGAGGAGGGAGAGGGGGAGAGGAGGGGAGGGAGGGGGAGGAGGGGGAGGAGAGGGGAGGAGGGGGAAGGAGGGAGGGAGGGGGAGGGAGAGGGGAGGGGGGAGGAGGGAGGGGAGGGAGAGGAGAGGGGGAGGGAGGGGAGGGGAGGGGAGGAGGGGAGGGAGGGAGGGGAGAGGAGAGGGGAGGGGAGGAGGGGGGGAGGGGAGGAGGGAGGAGGAGGGGGGAGGGAGGGGAGGGAGGGAGGAGGGGGAGAGGGAGGGGAGGAGGGAGGGGAGGGGGAGGGAGAGGGGAGGGGAGGGAGGAGGAGAGGGGAGGGGAGGGGAGGGGAGGAGAGGGAGGGGAGGAGGGAGGGGAGGAGAGGAGGGGGAGAGGGAGGGAGAGGGGAGGGGGAGGAGGGGAGGAGAGGGAGGAGGGAGGAGGGGAGGAGGGAGGGGAGGGAGGGGAGGGAGAGGGAGGGGAGGGGAGGGGGAGAGGGAGGGGAGGGGGAGGAGGGGGAGGAGAGGGGAGGGGAGGGAGGGAGGAGGAGGGGAGGGGGAGGAGGAGGGAGAGGGAGGAGGGGAGGAGAGGGAGGGAGGAGAGGGGAGGGGAGGGAGGAGGGGAGGGGAGAGGGAGGAGGAGGGGAGGAGAGGAGAGGAGAGGGGGAGGGAGGGGGAGGGGAGGAGGGGAGGAGAGGAGGGGAGGGGAGAGGGAGAGGAGGGGGGGAGGAGGAGGGAGGGGAGAGGGGAGAGGAGGGGGAGGGGAGGGGAGGGGAGGAGAGGGGAGGGGAGGAGAGGGGAGGAGGGGAGGGAGAGGAGGAGGGAGGAGAGGGAGGGAGGAGGAGGGAGGAGGGGAGGGAGGAGGGAGAGGGAGAGGGAGGGGAGAGGAGGAGGGAGAGGAGAGGAGAGGGAGGAGAGGAGAGGAGAGGAGAGGAGAGGGAGGAGAGGGGAGGAGAGGGAGGAGGGGAGGAGGAGGAGAGGAGAGGAGAGGAGAGGAGAGGAGAGGAGAGGAGAGGAGAGGAGAGGAGAGGAGAGGAGAGGAGAGGAGAGGAGAGGAGAGGAGAGGGAGGAGGAGAGGAGAGGAGAGGAGAGGAGAGGAGAGGAGAGGAGAGGAGAGGAGAGGAGAGGAGAGGAGAGGAGAGGAGAGGAGAGGAGAGGAGAGGAGAGGAGAGGAGAGGAGAGGAGAGGAGAGGAGAGGAGAGGAGAGGAGAGGAGAGGAGAGGAGAGGAGCCATGGCTTATTTAAATAAAGAGCTGAGGACATGCATTTTTCTTTGAATTTTCACAACTGAACAATAGCCTCTGCCATGAGTGTAAGCAGAGAAGGGATGTGTGCCGATACCTGAAGAGTTAACACTGTCAGAGTCAATTTTGTGCTTTTTGGATTGCAGCAATGAGAAGCCAGAGCTGGGAAGGACAGATAATTTTTAATGCCAAATTAAGGATGGCTCTAAAACCTAGTGACCTTTAAATGGGATGTGAAAATCAAGGATAAATGAGTGGCATGTCTGCTAATTATTTAAAGGAATTAATAATTCAGAAGCAGAGAACTGGCTGTGACCTAGTCTACAACTTGAGGGGCACACATCCTATTCTGAGAATCCATCATCTGCCTGGTGATCTCAAGTTGAGGTTTTCTAGGTGCAGCCTAATCTATATGAGATAAATTAGAGTACTGGAAAATATGGTGAAGGTCAACTTGTAATTGTTGCTCCTGTGTGAGAGAGAAGCTCAGAGATGTCTCTGCACCAGTAGACATCAAGTAACTGGAGCAGGGAAGACACTGCTCCAGCTGTGTGTTGGAGGTAGCCTGATCAGAGAGTGGTGAGGCAGTTGGACATCTCAGGGTGAAGGCATCCTAGTGCTTGTCCATCATTGCACTTTCCTCTTAACATTGGTCTAGACTTCTGCCTACAGGAAGGTGTAAAACATGAGGAAGGGGAAGAGCTATGTTGGTAGGTGGGGATTCGTTTGGCAAATGTCTGTCTGGATTGTATGGAGCACAGGATCACAGAACATTAGAGGTTGGAAGGGACCTCAAGAGATCACCCAGTCCAACCCCTCTGCCAAAGCAGGGTCACCCAGGGTAGTCCACAGAGGAATGCATCCAGGTGGGGTTTGAAAGCCTCCAGAGGAGACTCCACAAACCCCTGGGCAGCCTGCTCCAGGGCTCTGTCACCCTCACCATAAAGAAGTTTCTCCTCATGTTGAGGTGAAACCTTCCCTGTTCAAGCTTGTACCTGTTGTACCTACATCTGAGTTTGACAACCAAAGCTTCTTTTATAAGCAATAGAGTGAAGTGATCATTCTGTGCCTAATTAACATGGTCTTAATGTAGGTGCAGAAATAGTTTGGGTTAATTAATGAAAACCAGTGCAAATGTATCTCCACAGGTGTAAAGGTCTTGAGGTGCTCATTGTTTTGAAGGTATTTAACTGTGAATGAGATTAATCTTATGAAGTCACAAAGATCATGCAAAGACCTTGTGAACATGCACTGAGATTTGCCTGGGGCAGGCAGAAAAAGTTCTGTAGACTACAGAAAAACTTAACCCTTCCCTGACTGTTTCATTTCAAACACAAGATTTTTCTCATCCCCTCATGGGGATTTAATAAGATGGTGTGGGAATGTCAAAGCAAGTCCATCCATTTCAACTAACTTTGTGTTATGCCTGGGTCTGCTTCAGCCCTCTTCACGAATCATGGAATGGTTTAGGTTGGAAGGCACCTCAGAGATCATCTATTCCAACTTCCCCACTGTAGGCAGGGACACCTCTCAGATGGACTTGGTTGTTCAAAGCCTCATCCAACCTGGCCTTGAACACCTCCAAGAAGAAGGCATCCACAACCTCTCTGGGCAACCTGTTCCTCAGTCTCACCACCCTTGTACTGAAGAACTTTGTCCTAAGCTCCAGTCTAACCCTGCTCTCCCTCAGCTTCAAACCATTCCTCCTTGTCCTGTCTCTAGACACCCTTATGAAAATCTCTCTGCAGCCTTCCTGCAGGATCCCTTCAGGTACTGGAAGGCAGCTCTAAGGTCCCCCCAGAGTCTTCTTTTCTCCAGGCTGAACACCCCCAGCTCCCTCAGCCTATCCACATAGCAGAGGTGCTCCAGCCCTTGGATCATCTTTGTGACCCTCCTCTGGACTCACTCTAACAGCTCTGTGTCCTTCCTATGATAAGGAAGCTGACAGCTTGCAGAGAAGTAGCACAGCACAAAGCTGTGTACAAAACTCAATACTCTGCTGTGCTGCTTCTGCCCAAGGCACACAAAATCAATATGCACACTGCACAGAAAAATGACCAAGTCTCTTTCATCCAACTGGAGTAAACCTTTCTCTCTATAAATGCAAAGTGACCCTCAACCCCAAAGAGCTCTAATGAATAGCTGCAGAGTGTGGATCTCTCTTTTGGTATCAAAAACCAAAAAGATTTTGGTTGTTTGTCTTTTTTTTTTTTTTTTTTTTTTTTGAGAGGGGTTCTCTCTCCAAGGCCCAGAAATCTTACTTCAGTTTCAAGTTTTCTTTCATTTTCAAGCTCCCAAGTAGGTATATTTGGTTCACAAATTCATTCAGAAAAGACTGGTGGTGGCTTTTGCTTCAGTGGCAGTGTTTGTTCTTTGTTCAGCAGGAACAAATAGTTCTTGTAGCCTGAAATTCAGCAGCTCTCCATGAGGGCTTCACAGAAAAACACTGAAGTTAGACTGAGGAATTGCTGGACCTGAGGTGGGATTAGTTTGCCTCTGCTCATACACAACCTTTTAGTTCTCTAAATGCTGCATGCATGAAACAGGGAGAAGAACGCTGGAGAGCAGTGCTGTGGTTTAATGAGCAGACAGATTGCTCTGCTGCTCCAAAATGGGCAAAAGAATAACACTCACCCAGGTGGATTGGATAGGAATGGAAACTTTGAATGGAAAGGCTGTTCACAAACTACAGTGCTACAGTTGTACAGAGAGGGGAGCATAGCAAAGCATATGAAGTACAAAGCAATCCACAGTCTAGGCTCATTAAGCCAAAGCTTTACACAAAACTCCCTTTACATCAGGCTCAACCAATTCAAACCAAAACCTCAGTACTCTTCCCTCCCCCACCTGGGGTTTACCACAAGCCCCAGGGTTCTTTCTTCCCTCCCATTGCTAGGCTGGTTCAGGCTGACCAGACCTGAACTGTCCCTCCTTGTTTCTCTCTCTCAAGACCCATCAGGGCCACACTTCTCCCTCCATGCCTAAGCCATAACTGCACAATAAAAATACCAGAAGATAAGAGAGGTATCTCCCACAGGAGAAAATAGGGAAGAAAGATAAAGAGAATAACTTTGTAGCCAGCTTTATAGGGGTGCAGGATTTCTGGGAAGAAATTCACAATTTCCTGTGTCCACCCCCTGGGCTGGACACTATGGGCACTGGAAGTCTCAACTCTGTGACCCTCTTAAAGGCAACCAGCCACAAGCAGAGAGGTGGCAGAAACAAATCTGTTGTAAGGAGGTTCACAACTGTTGTGTGATGATATCACCAGGGACAGGTTTCAGTTGGAAGAGACCTCCAAGGTCATGAGGACAAGGGGCAATGGATATAAACTCCAGCACAGGAGATTCCACCTCAACATGAGGAGGAACTTCTGCACTGTGAGGATCACAGAGCACTGGAACAGGTTACCTAGAGGGCTTCTGAAGTCTCCTTCTCTGGAGCCTTTCCAGCCCTGTCTGGATGTGTTCCTGTGTGACCTGTGCTGGATTCTCTGGTCCTGCCCCAGCAGGGAGGATGGACTGGAAGATCTCCAGGGGTCCCTTCCAACCCCTAACATCCTGTGAGTCCCAACCATCAACCTAAGGCCCCCACGTTGCTGTGTTATTGCTGCTCTCTATCCTCACTCTGCTTTTGAATGAGATCAGTTTTATTCTAAAGGGTAGGTTAGATTTGCTGCTAAGCCTTTCTGCTCTCTTGTTCTGAACCAGTACCAAAGGCTTCTTTATTAGTGAATGAAAATCATTAACAAAACAAGGATTTGTCTTTGATTTGTTGCAGTGTGCCCATGCCATGAGCATGTCAGATGAAGGCACTTAAATGAAGTGCCTTGTTCTTTGTCCCAGAGATGACCCCAAAAATCCTGTCCCTCAAAGTTGCTAAATCCCTGGGACATGCAGCAGTGTGAGTTAAGCAGTTACACAGAAACACAGCAGCAGCTCTCCCATTTGAGGGTGGCAAAGCCTTGGACCAGGCTGCTCAGAGACGTTGTGGAGTTTCCTTCTCTGGAGGCATTCAAAACCATTCTGGATGCATTCCTGTGTGATTTACTGTGGGTGATCCTGCTCTAGCAGGTTGTGATGGGTTAGATGAGCTCCAGAGGTCACTTCTAAGCACCACCATTCTGTGATTCTGTGATCTCTTTCTAGAACAACTGAAGCACAGGTCCTGGGGTCAGGGCAGGGTTGTGACTCTATGAAATGAAATACTTAAGAGGTTTCATGAGTACAATTATGTGCACACATAGAAGGGCTGTGGTTAGTAGGTCGAGAGAGGTTCTTCTTCTCTACTCTGCCCTCCTGGGGCCACATCTGGAATATTGTGTCCAGTTCTGGGCCCCTCAGCTCAAGAACAGCCTCAGGGAACTGCTTGAGAGAGTCCAGCACAGAGCCACAAAGCTGCTGAAGGCAGTGGAAGGTCTTCCTTAGGAGCAGAGCCTGAGGGAGCTGAGGGCTCTGGAGCTTGAAGAGGAGGAACCTGAGAGGTGACCTCATTGCTGGGGATAAAGATGTGCAGGGGGAGTGCCCAGAGGCTGGAGCCAGGCTCTGCTGGGTGATGCCCAATGCCAGCACAAGGGGCAGTGGTGGAAGCTGAGGCAGAGGAAGTTCCATGGAAACAGGAGGTGAAATTATTTCCCTGTGAGGGTGACAGAAGACTTTATGCCTCAGAGAAGGAGACTCCACAAGCTCTCTGAGCAGCCTGCTCCAGGGCTCCAGCAACCTCACAGCAAAGAATTCTCTCCTCGTGTTGAGGTGAAACTTCCTGGGTTCCAGCTTGTACCTGTTGTTCCTTGTCCTGTCACTGGGCACCACCAAAAAGAGTCTGGCCCCTTCATCTTGACACCCACCCACCCCTCAGATACTTACAGACATTCCTAAGGTCTTCTCTTTCCAAGACCAAACAGCTGCAGGTCTCTCAGTCTTTCTTCACAGAAGAGATGTTCAAGTTCTCCAATCATCCTCACAGCCTCTACTGGACTCTCTCCAGTCAATCCTTGTCCCTCTTGAATTGGGGAGCCTAAATGTACTGGACACAGTATTCCACAGTCTCACCAGGGCAGAGCAGAGGGAGAAGAGAACCTCTCTGGCCATGCTGGACACACTTTTCTTGATGCATTTGGCTAACATCAAATCAACAAATGTGTTGCAAAAAAACCCCCAATCTGTTAATCAAAACCAAAAAGGCAAAGAAAAACCCTACAGTGGCAGAGTAGAGAATGTGGTCTGGAGGGAAAACATGAGCTGGGGAGAAGGGAGGTCATGATATTAATCTAGATAATGGAGAATGAAAACAGTTAAAAGAGGAACCTTGAATGTGATCCCTGCTTAATTCAGAACCACTGGAGCAAGTGAAGTGCATGGGTAATGTAACAGTAATGATGTCTGGGATGTGCAAGGACACTAATTGCAGTATTCTTTGCTAATTAAAGAGCCTGTAATTACAGCAGGAGGACACTGAAGACTATGCTGCTACAGCACTAAGACAATGCTGTGGAAATTACTTCTTCCATGCACACAGAGATGGAGCTTTGCTTCCACATGCAGTAATCATGGATGTCAGGCCCTTTACTCATTAGATACACAGGCTGGCAGCCAGGTGCATTGGTACAGAGGAAGACAGCAACAGATTCTGTTGCTTCTCTGTTCCCCTATGATCACCATGCCCTTGGAGCTGAATGAGGCACCCTGCTGGCCCTGACTCACGGATAGACTCCTGTGGATTCCTCCCACTTCTATAGATTATACACATCTGTGTCTGAATTGCTGTAGGAAAAGGGTCAGGAACTCATACAAGTCACAGATTCACAGAATACATCCAGCTGGAAGAGACCTCAAAGATCATCCAGGCCAACCCTCAACCCAGCACTGAAGGGTCAACACTAAACCATGCCCCTCTGTGCCAGGTGCACAGCTGCTTGAGCACCTCCAGGGACGGTGACTCCAGCACTGCCCTGGGCAGACCATGTCAGTGTTTAAGAACCCTCTCAATGAAGAAATATTTCCTAATGTCCATCCTAAGTCCTTGTAGAGGTTCACACATGTTCTCACTGTTTCTGTCTCAAGTCCCTTTTCTTCACACACTGATCCATATCTCCCATCTCACATCTTCTGTGTTGCTGGAATTAAATCAACATCATGGAGAGAATCAGAGAATTGTTTGAGTTGGGAAAGATCTCCAGGATCATTGAGTCCAACCATCAACCTGACACCACCATGGCCATTAAACCATGTCCCAAAGTGTCATGGCAATGTAGAGTCATAGAAGCATAGAATGGTCCAGGCTGGAAGGGACCTCCAAAGGTCATCCAGTCTGACCTCCCCACAGTCAGCAGGGACATCGCCTATTAGATCAGGTTGCCCAGGGCATCATTGAGCCTCACCTTGAATATATTCAGGGAAGGGACCTCGACCACCTCCCTGGACAGCCTGTTCCAGAGTTCCACCACCCTGATAGTCATAGAATCATAGAATCAGTCAGGGATGGAAGGGACCACAAGGATCATTCAGTTCCAACCCCCCTGCCATGGGCAGGGACACCTCACACTACAGCAGGCTGGCCAGAGCCTCATCCAGCCTGGCTGCAAACACCTCCAGGGATGGGACCTCAACCACCTCCCTGGACAACCCATTCCAGGCTCTCACCACTCTCATGGGGAAGAACTTGTTCCTCACATTCAGTCTGAATCTCCCCACTTCCAGCTTTGTTCCATTCCCCCTAGTCCTGTCACTACCTGATAGCCTCAAAAGTCCCTCCCCAGCTTTCTTGGAGCCCCCTTCAGATACTGAAAAGCCACAAGAAGGTCATCTCAGATCCTTCTCTTCTCCAGACTGAACAGTTCCAACTCTTTCAGTCTGTCCTCATAGAAGAAGTGCTCCAGCCCTCTGCTCATCCTGGTGGCCCTCCTCTGGACACCTTCCAGCATGTCCATATCCCTCTTTTAATAGGGGCTCCAGACCTGGATGCAGTACTCCAGGTGGGGTCTTCCTGATACCCAATCTAAATCTGCTCTTCTCTAGTTCGAAGCCATTGCCCCTTGTACTTTTGTCATCCATTGCTAGTATCAGCAGAATCATCCAGAAGAAAGTTTGGGAGGCAAAGCTTTCATTCTGACTTTCACACGAGGCTGTGTGTTTAGGTCAGCATGTTGGATGTGTGTGATTGACGTGGGCTATGCTCAGATCCCTGATTAATGAGCTGATGGAGGGCAGGCTGCGTAAAGGTCACTGGTGGGACAGAGCATGAATGTCATTCTCTCCCTTGGACTGAGTGGCAAACAATTATATCCATGCTAGGATTTAATTGGATTGATATCTCTTGTTCTAGCACTGACAGCTGCCCCCAGGGTGAGTATTTTTTTTTTTTATATATGCAATTAGATGTCATCATGAGATCGGTGCTGATTAACATCAGCCCTTCAGAGCTGTCACCCAGGAAAGGAAATAAAGCCCCAGGTCAGGCCTGGAAAGATAATGATGACCCTGGAGCCTTCACTGGGGCTTTTTGAGAGAAGCAGAGTTTCTCTGAACTACCTCAGAGAAATTGTGTGGGAGATTCAAAAGAAACTCAGTGTTTGATTAGGCCTCCATTTGTTCTCTTAGTCACCTCAGTAGGAAACACCTCTCTCCTTTTGAAAAAAGGGGCAATGGAACTAAAGAGAAGTAAATGAGAACTTAATTGGACACACAAGAGTCACTTAGACACTTAGCAATGAAAGAAAAACGATGGTATCCAGCAGGAGGAATGCCTCATGCCTCCAGAGTTTGCATGAGATGAATTAGAGCAGTGGTTAGAGCAATGGTGGCTCTCATTAACTAATGATGTGCAACCACAGTGCAGCCAGCAGGTGATTGCCTTGTGTCAGGAATGCAATCTGTGGCATGGATCAATCAATGTCAAGCTCTTCAAAGAAATAAGTCAGGAGACTTATCCCCTATGAAGAGAGACTTAGAGCCCTGGGGCTGTTTAGTCTGGAGAAGAGAAGGCTGAGAGGGATCTGATCAATGTCTATCAATAGCTGAGGGGTGGGTGTCAAGTGGAGGGGGTCAGTCTCCTTTGGGTGGTGCACAGTGATAAGCCAAGGAACAATGGAGACTAACAGAGAAGATTTTATCTCAACATGAGGAGAAACTTCTTTACAGTGAGAGTGATGGAGGCCTGGAGCAGGCTGCCCAGGGAGGTTGTGGAGTCTCCTTCTCTGGAGGCTTTCAAGACCCACCTGGATGCACTCTTATGTGGACTACCCTGGGTAATCCTACTCTGGGCAGGGGGTTGGACTTGATGATCTCTTGAGGTCCCTTCCAACCTCTAATGTACTGTGAGACTGTGATACTTGATTTTAGAACAATCTCAGTGACCATCCTGGAGGTGGTAAACTGGGAAATATTTGCCCAGATTTGCCTTATAGGTCAGGTCTTGTTTGGTTTGTACTGCTGCTGGCCTGAGAAGAACATCATTTGTCTTCTGCTTTAGTGTCATAGAATCATAGAATAGTCTGGGCCAGAAGGGACCTCCAAATATTCTGACCTCCCTCCTCAACAGGGATGTCCTCAACTAGATCAGGTTGCCCAGAACCCTGTTGAGCCTCACCACAATATTTCTAGGGAAGAGGATTCAACCACCTCCCTGGGCAACCTGTTCCAGTGCTCCACCACCCTCATAGTTCAGAACTTGTGCCTCACATCCAATCTAAACCTTCTCTGCTCTAGTTGGAAGCCATTGCCCCCTGTCCTGTCACTGCAGGCCTTTGTAAATAGCCTCTCTCCATCTTTCATGTAGGCTCCCTTCAGATACTGGAAGTCTGCTATTAGGTCTCTGGGGAGACCTCTGTGTGCCAGAGGCCTCTTTGCTGGTGTTGGAAAGAGAGGATGTGTCTCAATAAACCAAAGTGTGCACAAATTCCAGGAGATGCCCTCTTCTCCTTGGTATTTTCTTCTCTTCTGTGGAAGATGAAAGGGTTGTCAGACACTGGAATAGTCTGCCCAGGGTGGTAGTGGAGTCACCACCCCTGGAGGTGTTTAAATGGTTGTGTGGCCCTGGTGCTCAGGGACGTGGTGTGGTAATGACCTCTCAGGGCTGGGGAGAATGTTGGGCTGGATGAGCTTGAAGGTTCCTTCCAACCAAAGATATTCTGCAATTCTGTGAATCATTTTACTCCACTCTGAAAAGTGAGGTGATGAAAACCACTCAGAAACAAACAATTAGACTCAATTACGGTCTAATTAAATGTTCAAACTCTTACAAATCACAAATACATTTACAAAGAGACAAATGCTATTTATGCACTTTTTTTTTCCTTCCCTAAGGAGAACAAAACAAAGCAAAGTTTAATAACTAAATAAATATAATGAGCAGTTTTCCCAGCACTAATCAAACTCACCATGAATAAACTCATTTATGGTAGTCAGTAAACACTCTGAGCCATGAAAGCTGATAGAAATGCCCCTCCTTGATTGTCTGTGCTCTAATTAATCATCATTGTGTGAAACAATCCTATTGACAAAGCCAAGCAGTTGGTGTTCTGCTTTCTTGTGCTTCTTGAAGGTGCAGGTCTTCACTGGAATAAAAGGAGCAAGTTGTGGCTGCTTTTAGCATTGGAGAGAATCCAAGGGAGAGCCATGAGGATGCTTAGGGGACTTGAGCATCTCCCCTGTGGAGAGAGACTGAGAGCCCTGGGGCTGTTTAGTCTGGAGAAGAGAAGGTTGAGAGGGATCTGATCAATGTCTATCGATAGCTGAGGGGTGGGGGTCAAGTGGAGGGGGCCAGGCTCTTTTGGGTGCTGCACAACAATAAGCCAAGGAACAATGGATACAACCTGGAACAGAGAAGATTTTACCTCAACAGGAGGAGAAACTTCTTTACAATGAGGGTGACAGAGCCCTGGAGCAGGCTGCCCAGGGAGGTTGTGGAGTTTCCTTCTCTGGAGACTTTCCAAACCCACCTGGATGCATTCCTGTGCAGACTACCCTGGGTGATCCTGCTTTTGGCAAGGGGGTTGGACCTGATGATCTCTGAAGGTCCCTTCCAACCTCTAATGTCCTGTGATACTATAATCAGAACCACTGTGAGACTTGACAGGGCTCTGGGCAACCTGATCTAGTTGAGGATGTCCTTGCTTACTGCAGAGGGGGTTGGACTGGATGAGCTTTGAAGGTCCCTTCCAACCCAGACCATTCTATTATTCCATGATTCTATGATTCACCACTGGCATGAGATTCAGATTGGATATTAGGAAGAAGTTCTTCCCGATGAGGCTGGTGAGACAGTGGCACAGGTTGCCCAGGGAGGTGGTGGAAGCCTCATCCCTGGAGGTTTTTGCAGCCAGGCTGGATGTGGCTGTGAGCAACCTGCTGTAGTGTGAGGTGTCCCTGCCTGTGGCAGGGGGTTGGAACTGGATCCTTGAGGTCCCTTCCAACCCTGACAATTCTGTGATTCTGTGAATGGTCTACCATTGAAACAGACTAAATTTAAACGACAAACTATTTTGCTACCACCTGAAACCACGGAGTGCTTCACATTCTTCTTTCTGAAACCCATGAAGCACTCAAGGCTGCTGATGGTTCTCACTCTGACATATCACAGAGAGAAAATTGTAATTATTGCCATAGAACTTACATGTATTATGCCACAAGCCAAAGACAGTCATGTTTTCAGCATCTTTAAAATATTATCCTTACACTATGAATCCCTGGACTTAGCACAGCTAAATCATGGATTTTGCTGGAGTGTGTGCAGAAGATGCTAACAAAGCTGGAGAATTGTCTGGAGAACAGGGCTGGTGAGGAACAGCTGAGGGAGCTGGTGTGTTTTAATCTGGAGAACAGTAGGCTGAGGGGAGACCTCATTGCTCTCTACAGATCCCTGAAAGGAGGTTGGAGTGAAGTGGGAGTTTGTCGCATTGAAAAGGAGTCAACATTTTTGTTTTATTTGTTGTTGTTGTCTTTTTTAATTTGCTTTTTAGAATGAGTCAGACACAGTAGATACAGGAATGAGAATCTTCACTTAAGAATCTCATTCTTTATTAATGATATTTGCAAAGATATCCAGTGTCATATATGCAGTGTGGCCAAGCAATTTGGCTGCAGGATTATTTATTGATGGAGTCAGCATAGCCAGCACCTGAGCAGGCTGACTTACTGTTTCCATTCTTAATACATCATTACTTGGAAAATACAGCAGGCCAAGGCTAGCAGCTCAAGGGAGGAGATTATCCTCTCTGCTCTGCTCTGCTCTGCTCTGCTGAGGCCTCACCTGAAGTATTGTGTCCAGCTTAGGAGCCTCCAGCACAAGAAGAATGCTGAACTGTTGGAGCGGGTCCAGGATTCTCCATATTCTCCTTCAATAAATTCTCATTGAAGGTTGGACTCGATCTAAGCTTGAGTAAGGGAGATTTAGAGTGGAGTTTAGGAAGAAATTCTTTGCAGTGAGGGTGGTGAGACACTGAAACAGGTTGTCCTGGGAGGTTGTGGCTGCCCCCTTCCTGGAGGTGTTCAAGGCCAGGTTGGATGAAGCTTTGAGTAACCTGGGCTGGTGAAACATGTCCGTGCCCATGGTAGGGGGGTTGGAACTAGATGGTCTTTAGGTCCCTTCCATCTCAAACCATTCTGTGACTCTTAGAGGTCTCTTCCAACCAAAACAATTCCATGATTTTATGTAACTATATTTCTATGATTCTAAGATCCTCTCGTATCCACATTCTTCTATCTACTACTTTAGACTTGAAGAACACTGAACCCAAAACATAGGGATGATTTTTAACAGATAATGTTTGAGCTGTAGTCTTGAGAATGATTTAGTGGTGGGACAGACAAGGGGAAAGCCAGAAGAAAATTGTAGCTCCTCAATATCAACACTGCTCCTGTTTGTGAAAGGAGGTTGAGTGGCCATGCTGAGCAGCTCAGCCTGATGCAGGAGCAGTTATTCAACTCTGATCAATCCAGCTCTGGAACAAGAAGTAATATATTTGTGTTAGTGTGGTGCCAAAGACAAACTAATTATCCCTGCTGAAGGGGAAGATTTATTAGCTCCAGCAAAGTGATGTCTCTCTGATTATGCTGCTTTCAGGACACAAGAACATAGGAATAGTTGTTGTAATTGCCCAGAGCAGAGCCCTCTTAGTTCAGCACCCTGCCTCCAACAGAGGCCAAATGATGCAAGAGTTGGAAACTGTCATAGTCCTTCTATGTCATGGAATCATAGAATCACCTGCTTGGAAGAGACCTTAGGATCATCGACTTCAACCATAACCTAACATCTCTGAGCAACCTGATCTAGTTCTGAGCAACCTGATCTGCTGTGAGGTGTCCCTGCCCATGGCAGGGGGGGTTGGAAATGGCTGATCCTTGAGGTCCCTTCCAACCCTGACAATTCTGTCATTCTATGATCTCCCTGTAGACAACTCTTAGACCATGTCTCTAAGCACCTCATCCAAACATCTTTTCACCACCTCCAGGAATGGGGACTCCATCACTTCCCTGGGCAGCCAGTTCCACTGTCTGAAGAAATTTTTCTTAATATTTAATCTAACCCTTCCCTGGTGCAGCCTGAGGCCATAGATGCTCCAGGACATCAGTTAACTGGGGCTCAGGGGCTTTGTGAGCCATTGAATCGTAGATTTGCTTTGGTTGGAAAAGACTTTTAAGATCCTTGATCACCACATCTCTGCCTCTCCAGGGTTGGGGATTCAACAACCTCCCTGGGCAGCCTCTTCCAATGTTTGGGAACACTTTCAGTCAAGATGTTTCTTCTAATGTTCAACCTAAACCTTCCCTGGTGCAGCTTCTTCCTATCACTTGCTACTAGGGAGAAGAGAGCAAGGATTGTACCTTCATGTTTAACATCCCACATTGTACCTAGCCATGAACACATCCGTAGGTGAACTGAGGGCATCCTCACCAAATAAAGGGCATGACACAGGAATGTCTGCAGTGTCTCAGCAGAAATCCAGGAGAGAGCACCAAGGCTGATTTCAAATGCTTATGAAATTCACAAATTATCATAGCTAAATGTTGCTAAATGTAAAGAGTGCTCCAAACAACAATCCTCAAATTAATATGTCCATGTAAAACGTGGCTTGACTTAGGAGAAACTGTTTAGATGAATAGACTATGCAGAAGAGGCTTGCTCATGGTTCTAATTGTGTAATAAATATTAATCAAAGTGGACTGCTTTGTGAATTACCACATGCACAATTCCATGGGAATTAGTTCAATTAAAATTAATTAATCAGCTAGTTGGTCCTTTCTTTTATTGTTTTGTGATGGGGTTTGTTGTAGTGTGGTGGGCTGAAATTCCCCTCCCACAATGACAACTCCAGACTAGCTCAGTTCAGAAGCAAATGAAGCAGTATTTTACAAACAAAACTACAAGCTATGATGAAATGCAATGAATCTGTACAAATAACACTATTCACAACATTTACAAATATGTACCACCAACACAAAAACACAACCAAGCCCCCTGGCCCCAGAGGGGCTCTGCCTCTTTCTCTGCCTTCCCCAGACCCCCCTGGCAGAAGGAAGAAAGTGAAGAAGCAGAGAGGTTGTTTAACTTAGCTTGTCAAGGTCAGTGTGCCAGTGTGTTATCTGTGATGCTAAGTGCAGAAGAGAAGTGCAGACTGCTCAGGAGAGAAACACCAGACAGACTGACAGACAGAGAGACTGTCTGTACCTTCTTTTGAGTACTGACTCTTAAACATTTCTCTCTCTCCAATGGAAGTGTTTAGAACAATCATTGTTTTGCTTTCTTACACCCAGTTGTGATTTATTTACATTCTTTCACCTTTCTGCTAGGACTTTGTGAAGAAGAATTAAAGGCATAGCCTTAAAACCACCACAGGTTTGGTTTGTTTTGTTTTGTTTTGTTTTGTTTTACAAAGTTAGGCACTAAGCTCCTTGCTTCAGGTCAAAATGCATTAGTGGCACTTCCACAAAACTCTCTGACGTTAAAATAAAAGCATGAATCTGGTTGTCTTCAGTCTCTGTGATGCTTTGAGTGGCAAAGATCAGAAACAGTGACAGAGGAAGACAAAGGAGACCAGTCATACATTTGATAGAAATGTTTGTATAAATATTTAGTTATATACAAATATTTATGCAAATGGTTATTTTTATCTAAATAGTTATTTTTATCTAAATAGTTATTTTTATGTAAATCTTTATTTTATATAAATATTTATATTAAAAAATTAAGAAGACTTTAATCATAAATAGACATATTTTCTAAGATATGCTTAGTCTGAATCACAGGTTCATAGAGTGGATCAGATTGGAAGGGGCCCTCCAAGTTCATCGTGTCCAACCCCCCTGCAGTCAGCAGGGACATCTCCAACTACATCAGGTTGCTCAGGGCCCCATCAAGTTTGACCTTGAATGTCTCCAGGGACAGGGCCACAAACACATCTCTGGGCAACCTGTTCCAGTATTTCACCACTTTCAATGTGAGGCACTTCTTCCTAATGTCCAACCTAACTCTGCCCTGCTCCAGTTTCAAACCATTACCCTTCATCCTATCCCCACAGGCCCTTCTGAACAGTCCCACCCCAGCCTTCCTGTAGGTCCCCTTCAGACACAGCTCTAAGGTTTCTTTGAAGCCTTGTCCAGGCTGCACAATCCTAACTTTTACCTTGTCCTCACAGCAGAGGTGTTCCAGCCCTCCTAATCATCTTCATGGCTCCAGCAGGTCCAGCATATCCTTCATGTCCATATTTTTGACATGAGACTCTTAATCTCAGGGTCATGGGTCTGAGCCCCATGTTGGGCGCCAAAACTATTGTGCTGGTTTGAGCTCTGACTAGAGTTTAGGAGCTCAAATGCTAACAGATTGAGATTCCTCTCCTCCCCCCCCCCCCCCTCTCCCCCCCTTCCTTTTTCCCCAGCAAGGTAGAGAGGGATGAAAGAAAGAAAAAACAACAAAAAAAAAGGGGGGTAGGGAAGAGGCGAAGTAAATTCACGAAAGCAAAAGTCTGGAATTGGTTTGGAAGTAGAAGAGGTAAATTTTTAATAAACAAACAAACTAACAAATATATATATAGCAGTGTAACAGTGTGAGAGCTGAAATGCTCCTTCCACACTGACAATACCCAGGCTAGCTCAGTCTGGAAGCAAATGAAGCTGTAATTACAAGCAAATCTACAATCTATGAGGCAATGCAATGAATCTGTGCAAATAGACACTAGCCACAACATTTACAAATAGGTACAATCAACAGAAAAACACAACCAAGCCCCCTGGCTTCCCCCTAAGGGGCCTTCCCTAAGGGGCCTCCCCCCAGCCAGAAGGACTCCCCCAGACTCCCCTGGCAGAAGACAGAGTCAAGAAGCAGAGAGGCTGTTAGACTTAGCTTGCCAAGGTCAGTGGGGGGGGGAGTGTTATCTTCTGAAGGCAGAAGGAGAAGAATAAAGAAGCTGAGCAAGCTGAGACTGAGTGACTTTGTCTTGAGTAGTGATTCTTAAACATTTCTACCTCTCCAATGGAAGTGTTTAGAATCATCCTTATTTTGCTTTCTTACACCCAACAGTGATCTCTTTACATTCTTTCACTTTCTCTGCTCGAACTTTGTGAGAAGAAAAATTAAAAAGACAGTCTTAAAACCATCACAAGGAGTAACAGGGAGGGTTCACAAAGGTAAGGGATGAGGGTAAATGGGAAAATATACAAAGCCAAGCCTGGATGGCTTTTTGTTCCCCTGGATGTGAGTGGATTCAGTTGGAAGAAGCAGGAGGCAGTGGCAGCAGCGATGTTCTCTCGAGCAGACGAGGCAGGAAAGAGAGCAAGCAGCAAGATTGTGATAGGCTTGCTGGACAGGAAGGGGGAGTGGAATAGACCAGCTTTGAGCCAGGGCACCCCTTCTTTTGGGGGGGGAATGGGGGGGAAGGAACCAAGTCCCACCTGGATTAAGTTTCTTTTGTCCACTTGGGGGGCTGGGTTCTTTCAGCCCCATCCAGGATGGGTGTAACCCAGCACAGGCCCCTGGATTGAAAAGCAGGTCCTGAGCAGTTTTATTTGTACCTCAGTCACAGACAGCCCTGGAATTGTTTATTTACTTGCTATTGTTTTATTTTGTTTTTTTGTTTTGTTTTGCTTTGCTTTGCTTTGTTTTGCTTTGCTTTGCTTTGTTTTGCTTTGCTTTGCTTTGTTTTTTTTTTATTTCCTGCCAGATTTTTGCACCACTTTTTCAAATAACCCAAGGTCATTGGATAGAGCTTTTCTGGAAGAACAACTGTGCCTGAAAAAAAAAAAAAATGAAAAAGGGGTTATTCTGGCAAAAAAATATCCCAAAGCAGTCAACTGCTGATGTGACTTTATTGTGCTCTCCAATGGAACAGCTTTGCTAACAGAACCTTTTTAATGTAGACGTGGCAATTTGTGATTAAGTTCTGGCAGCTTTTGGAACCCAGAGTAGAGTGAACACTTCTGAAGAGTTTGTAGATTAGTGAAGGGCCTATTATGCCATTGCTGCATACAGCAATTACAGCACAAACCACTGACACAGTTCTTCTCTAGAAGGACAACTGCAAATTGGTTATTGTGTGCTCATACAAAGTCAGCAGCTGTAGAATCCTCATTAAATTTGGCCACTTGGAAATTCTGGAGAAGCAACAATCCCTGGAAAAAGGAGAATGAAGCTTTACTACAGGACAGTGTCTCAAGCTGGAAAATGTGAAGATCATTTGTGTGTAGCTGCTCTCTGCTTTTTCTCCAGGAGAGAACAAACAAACAAAAAAACCAAACAAACAAATATATATATAGCAGTGTAACAGTGTGAGAGCTGAAATGCTCTCCAGAAGAAAGTCTGACCATTTCAGATGTGATGGTGTCCAGGCAGAGGCAGGTGTCTTTGGGAAACATCATGGAAAGCAAAACAAGACTCCACAACCACAGAATCATAGAATCATAGAATCATTTCAGCTGGAAAAGACCTCCAAGCTCATTGAGTCCAAGCATCAACCTATCACCAAGGCCACTAAACCATGTCCCAGAGTGCCATCTTCACATTTCTTCAACACCTCTAGGGATGGGGACTCCACCACCTTCCTGGGCAGCCTGTGCCAATCCCTGACCACTCCTGCAGCAAAGAAATTTTTCCTTCTCTCCAACCTAACCCTTCCCTGGCACAACTTCAGGCTATTTCTTCTCATTCTATCACCTAAGACTAGGGAGAAGAGACCAACCCCCAGCTGGTTCCAGCCTCCTGTCAAGGAGTTATGGAGAGTTAAGCAACTGAAAATATAACCAATGGGTTAATTACCTCTGCAAAGAATCTTAGTCTTGATGAAACCCATGGGTTTTTGTTTACAGTCATTAAAACTTTTTTTATTAGCTAAACTTGGATCTCAGTCAGATTGTCATCAGTCTGGAAAACAAACAAACAAACAAAAAAGGTAAAGTGGAGGCTTTCTTTTTTAAGAGTATTGATTCTTTCCAGTAATTAGCAATGTGAGCCCCAAATGTATAAGCAAGTCATTGCATCCCATTTCAAAGAGAAATGCTTTGTATCATGTGAGGTTTTAACAGATTTGTGCACAGCTCACTCATGGCTGTGCAGAGGAGATCAGGTGAGTATCTGAATCTGTGATAACACAACCCATGGCTCATCCATCTTCTGACAAGGTGTTGCCTCCTGAGCAGACTACAGATTACCTCTCCCAGTGTGTTTGGTAAGACCTAAATCATTTAGCAGCTTGCTAAGGCAGCAGAGGTGCAGAGATGCACACAGAGATTTAAGAGTCAGACAGACCAAACACCACCACCTCTTCCCAGACTCCCTCTCTATTTGGACAGAGAGGGCCATGAGGATGATCAGAGGGCTGGAGCACCACTGCTATGAGGACAGACTGAAAGAGTTGGGGCTGTTCAGTCTGGAGAAAAGAAGGCTCCGAGGTGACCTTCCAGTATCTGAAGGGGGCTACAAGAAAGCTGGGGAGGGACTTTTTAGGCTATCAGGGAGTGACAGGAATGGAATAAAGCTGGAAGTGGGGAGATTCAGATTGGACATGAGAAAGAAGTTCTTCCCCATGAGAGTGGTGAGAGCCTGGAATGGGTTGTCCAGGGAGGTGGTTGAGGCTCCATCCCTGGAGGTGTTTGCAGCCAGGCTGGATGAGGCTCTGGCCAGCCTGCTGTAGTGTGAGGTGTCCCTGCCCATGGCAGGGGGGTTGGAACTGGATGATCCTTGTGGTCCTTCCAACCCTGACTGATTCTATGATTCTATGATTCTATGATTCTATGATTCTATGATTCTATGATTCTATGATTCTATGACAGTGTGAGCAGTCCTGAGGAGGTCATAGTGGTGGCCTCAAGGTGCAGCACAGGGATACAGGTTGATGATATCTCCAGTGGTTGCTGTGTCAAAGATAAGTTATCATTATTCTAAATCAACTCCCTGGTGAAGGAAGAAGACATTTGGAGAATTCCAAATGCAAGAGCAAAAGGTGACTTGATCATGCTCTGGAAGGGGGTTGGAATGGGATGATCTATTGAGATCCTTTCCAGCTGGAGCCCCTATTGCAAGAAGAATCTGGAGGTGCTAGAAGGTGTCCAGAGGAGGGCCATGAGTATGAGCAGAGGGCTGGAGATGCTCTGATGTGGAGACAGACTGAGAGAGTTGGGGTTGTGCAGTCTGGAGAAGAGAAGGCTCCCAGGAGACCTTCTTGTGGCCTTCCAGTACTGGACTGGATTCAGAACTGGATGCATTACTCCAGGTGTGGTCTCAGCAGAGTGGAGCAGAGGGGGAGAATCCCCTCCCTGGCCCTGCTGGCCACACTTCTCTTGCTGCAACCCAGGCTCTGCTTGGCTCTCTGGGCTGCATGTGCTCACTGCTGGCTCCTGTTGAGCTTCTCATCCCAGCACCAGTACCCCCAGGTCCTTTTCTTCAGTGCTGCTCTCAAGGCAGTCACTGCCCAGAAAGGTTGGATCAGAAGATCCTTTGTGTCCCTTCCAACCTAGCATTCTGTGATTCTGCAATATTCTTTTCAGTATTTAAAGATATATTGATTTCACTTTCCAAACCTCTCCTTGTGTAGGATGTGCAGCAACAAATAACATCCTGGGGTTTGCCTCACCTGAATTGGATCTGTCACATCTGGAGAGCTACACTTTGCTGCCTTTTTGAAGTGCTTATTTTCTGTCTTTGGAGATGTATAACCTAATAGGAAAAAAATTGGGTGCAAATGTTGAATGGCAAAGTGCCTGGTTGGATTAAGACAGACCAACTGCAGAGAAATTGCCCTGGCAAAACTCAGCCAAGAGGTTCACAATTCAGTGAAGCTGGGGAATATGAAAGCTCCTAACACTCTGTAATGCTGGGGCAGCCCCTTGGAGAAGACCTGGGAGTGCTGGTGGACAAGTTAGTCATGGGTCAGCAATGTGCCCTGAGGGCCAAGAAGGCCAATGGGGTCCTGGGGGGCATTCAGAGGAGTGTGTCCAGCAGAGCCAGGGAGGTTCTCTTCCTCCTCTACTCTGCCCTGCTGAGACCTCACCTGGAATATTACATCCAGTTCTGGGCTGCCCAATTCAGGAGGGACAGGGATCTGCTGGAGAGAGGGCTACAAGGATGATCAAGGGACTGAAGCACTGCCTGGTGAGGAGAGGCTGAGAGCCCTGAGGCTGTTTAGTCTGGAGAGAAGGCTGAGAGGGATCTGATCAATGTCTATCAATAGCTCAGGGCTGAGGGTCAAGATGGAGGGGACAGGGACAGGCTCTGCTCAGTTGCACCTTGGGCCAGGACAAGAGGCAATGGATGGAAACTGGAGGTTCCACCTCAACATGAGGAGGAACTTCTTGAGTGTGAGGGTCCCAGAGCCCTGGAGCAGGCTGCCCAGAGAGGTTGTGGAGTCTCCTGCTCTGGAGTCTTTCCAGCCCTGTCTGGATGTGTTCCTGTGTGACCTGTGCTGGATTCTATGCTCCTGCTCTGGCAGGGGGTTGGACTGGAAGATCTCCAGAGGTCCCTTCCAGCCCCTGACATCCTGTGAGCCTGTGGAAAGCAATCAGTCTTTGTCAGCATGGAAACACTGATTTAAATAACCAGAATATTCAAAGGAAGGACTTTCTTTGCTCCCTTTACATTTGAAGAACAAGCATCTGAATACAAACACTCTGATAACCATCAACTTCTTGCCAAGTGGTTTCCCTTCACTGGAAATCAAGTTGACAGGAAACACCAGAGCAGTGAGAAAACTCATACAGGTGAATAGATGATGGGGAAAGAAAAATAAATTAAATTCATCAGGAGATGTTTCTGAAGCATGCTATGAAAACCTGGTTTCGCACAGCCCTTGGAGAGCAACTTGTTTCCTCCAGATCCTTTTAACTTTTTCTCTGTAACTTTTATTTCCCGGCTAGCCTTTGAGAAATTGTCTCTTTAAATCTGTAAAGATCTGGCAACTGCAGGTGGAAACTTGGTACCTCACCACTAATTGTGCTCACTTTCTTTGTTTATTTGATTTGATTTTCTGCCAAGTGCATTTTCTTCTGGCATCTCCATAGTCCCATGGCATTGTGTTGCTTTGTTAGTTCCCATCTTGCTTTTTGGCTTTCAGGATTAAAATTTCACAGTGGTTAGAGCTCACTCTTATCTCAGTGATCTGGAGATTTCCCATGCTGTGGACAGGAGTGAGTGGATGGCATTATTGTACCAGAAACATTTCAAAGGACAGTCATGTTGGCTCTCTGAGAGCCTGATGCCTCCAGAGGGCTTTTTATGTGGTCTCAGATAGTTTTAGATTACAACCAAAGTCCACTGAATGATTTCCAAAATCACAGATTCATCATTGAAGGATTTGGGTTGCAAAGGAATTAAAGCTCATCCAGTTCCAACCCTCTGCCATGGGCAGGGACACCTCCCACCAGCCCAGGTTGCTCAAGGCATCATCCAGCCTGGCCTTGAACACCTCCAGGGAGAAGGCAGTCACAGCCTCCCTGGACAATCTGCTCCAGTGTCTCTCCACTCTCACTGTCCAAATTTTCTTCCTAATCTCCAGTCTAAATCTCCTCTCCTCAAGGTTCAATCCATTGCCACTCATCCTATCGCTCCAAGCCCTTGTCAAAAGTCCCTCCCCAGCTCTCCTGTAGCCTCTTGAGGTACTAGAAAGATGCTCTAAGATCTCCCTGGAGTCTTTTCTAGGCTAAACAGCTCAAACTCTCTCATCCTGTCCCCAGAAGGGAGATGCTCCATCCGTCTGATCATCTCTGTGGTCTCCTCTGGACCCACTTCAGCAGCTCCATGTCCCTCTGGTGCCGGGGGCACCAGGACTGGATATGGTACTGCAGGTGGGGTCTCACAGAAGGAGAGTAGAAGGGGAGAAACACCTCACTCGTCCTTCTAGTTGCCCCTGAGATGGGAGCTGACTTGATGAGTCAGTGGCAGAGCAAAGATCTTTATCCTAGAGTCCCTAATTCACAGAATCACAGAATCACAGAATCAACCAGGTTGGAAAAGACCTCAGAGATCATCAAGTCCAACCTATCACCTAATACCTAACAATTCCTGACCTTCCTGGTTACTTTGAACCTGCTGCTTCAGCAGGTTATTTTTTTTAGCATTCAAACCAAAGGAGCAGGGAGTGAGGTGTAAACCTTTTATCACAGTTTAACAAGTCCCTTCCTGCAGGCTGGATGAGCTGTGGGATTGCAAACAAAATAAACCAAATCCTGCAATGGAATAGCAAAAGTGTCCAGGCCTTTTGGTCTTCAAGGTGCTGTGTGCATGAGATGGAAAATCAATGCCCATCTGTTTTAGAGGTGTCTGAGAGGGGAAGTGACTCCTGGTGAGTCAGTGGCAGAGCAAAGGTAAAGAGGCTGAAAATCTCTAATTCCTGATGCCCTGGGTACCTTAACCCATGCTGCTTCAGCAGGTTATTTTTAGGCATTCAAACCAAATTACAAAGGCAGCACTTTAGGCACAACCCAGTAATTTGAGGGAGTAAAATAAACGGGATTTGGTTTTGGTTTTGTTTGGTTTTATTTTTGGTTGGTTTTGGTTTTGTTTGGTTTTATTTTTGTTTGGGTTTGGTTTGGTTTGGTTTGGTTTTGAATTTGTTTTTGTTTGGGAGTTTTTTGTTGTTTTTTTTTTTGTTTGTTTTGTTTTAGTTTTTGTTTTGTTTTTATTTTTGTTTTGGTTTTGGTTTTGTTTGGTTTGGTTTTCATTTTCCTTTTGGTTTTCTTTTGTTTTGTTTGGTTTTCGTTTTTTGTTTTGGTTTTGGTTTGTTTTGGTTTGGTTTTGGTTTCTTTTGTGTGTTCCAGAAAGCCTGCACACTACAGAAAACAAACAGTGGGGAGCTCATTAGAGATAATGATTTCACTGTCTGTAAAAAGAGAAACCCTAAGACCTATTGGGAGAAAGAGCTCAACAGATCACTGTGGGAAAAAAAAAATGTCTATTCAATCTGTAAAGAATCTTAGATCAGAGGAATTAATTTATCACCACATGGTGATTCAAATGAGAAGCTTGTGCTGGTTTTACACCAGAGAGAATGTGGAATTTTCCCCCAAAAAGGGTAAATAACCACAGGTACTTGGCAGGTAAATGAAAATAATACTTGCACAAGGAGATTGAATACAGACATAAACTAAATATAAAAGGCAATAAACATATACAGCAAGAGAAGTGTGGCCAGCAGGGCCAGGGAGGGGATTCTCCCCCTCTGCTCCTCTCTGCTCAGACCACACCTGGAGCTCTGTGTCCAGTTCTGGAGCCTCTGTTACAAGAAGGATCTGGAGGTGCTGGAAGGTGTCCAGAGAAGGGCCATGAGGATGAGCAGAGGGCTGGAGCTGATCTGCTGTGAGGACAGACTGAGAGAGTTGGGGTTGTGCATCTGGAGAAGAGAAGGCTCCCAGGAGACCTTCTTGTGGCCTTCCAGTATCTGAAGAGGGCTACAAGAAAGCTGGGGAGGGACTTTTTAGGCTATCAGGTAGTGACAGGACTGGGGGGAATGGAATAAAGCTGGAAGTAGGTACATTCAGATTGGATGTGAGGAAGAAGTTCTTGCCCATGAGGGTAGTGAGACACTGGCACAGGTTGCCCAGGGAGGTGGTGGAAGCCTCATCCCTGGAGGTTTTTGCAGCCAGGCTGGATGTGGCTGTGAGCAACCTGCTGTAGTGTGAGGTGTCCCTGCCCATGGCAGGGGTTGGAGCTGGATGATCCTTGAGGTGCCTTCCAACCCTGACAATTCTGTGATTCTGTGAAAGACTTTGCTCTATAAGAAGGGACAGTCTGGCTTATGGAGTCTAACCAATCCATAAATAAAACAAATAGCAAAGAACTCTGTGTTAACAAATAGAACTGAAATGAAGTTAGTCAGCACTAATAAAAAAGCATTTTATCAGGAAAGTAAAAGAAAACTCTTAAATGATATTTTTGAAGACAGGAGCAATAGTGGTATTGAATTCTGTCTGCAAACCTTTCCCTGGGTGACCTTTTTGTATTTTCAGAATCATAACTCTACAGCTGAAGTTCAGACACAATTGTTATTGTCTGTAGGGTTGCCTCAGCAACATTTCTTGTTTAGCTTCACTTGGCAAAATGCTGAGACAGGAACAATATTTAGGAACTGATTTGGAAGATTCAGAGCACTGGGATGTTAAAAAACATGGCTGGATGTGGCTGTGAGCAACCTGCTGTAGTGTGAGGTGTCCCTGCCCATGGCAGGGCGGTTGGAACTGGAAGATCCTGGAGGTCCCTTCCAACCCTGACTGATTCTATGATTCCATGATTCTGTGATTTCATCTGTCTTTCTGCCTTAGTAACACCAAGCCCTACTTACAGGGTTAGGAAGTGTGGGGTTTATTTTAAGTTATAAAAACCTGTGTAGCAGGATGGTTGATAAAATTCCCTGTACTGGGCACCAGGGAGGCTATGCCTTGAGTACTGAGTTCAGTTTTGGGCCCTGACTGCATGGAAGACATTGAGGGAATGTGATTGGAGAAGGAGCAATGGATGTAAGCTGCAGCACAGGAGGTTCCACCTCAACACAAGGAGGAACTTCTTTACTCTAAGGGTCACAGAGCCCTGTAGCAGGCTGCCCAGAGAGGTTGTGGAGTGTCCTTCTCTGGAGACTTTCCAGCCCTATCTGGATGTGTTCCTGTGTGACCTGTGCTGGATTCTCTGGTCCTGCTCTGGACTGGAAGATCTATTTGGGGCCCTTCCAACCCCTAACATCCTGTGAGCTGTGATCCTGTGATCCTGTGAGGGGCTGGAGCAGGTCCAGAGAAGGGCAAAAAAAGCTGAGGAAGGGTTTGGAGAACAGGGCTGGTGAGGAGCAGCTGAAGGACCTGGGGATGTTTACTCTGGAGAAAAGGAGGCTGAGGGAAGTCCTCATTGCTCTTTAAAACTCCCAGAGAGGAGGTTGGAGCAAGACAGAGGTTGGTCGCTTTCCCCTAGTAACAAGTGACAGGAGGAGAGGAAATGGCTTCATTTTGCAGCAGGGCAGGTTCAGGTTGGACATTAGAAGAAACTTCTTGACTGAAAGAACTCTCAAACAGGTTCCTCAGGAAGGTGGTTGACTCCCCATCCCTGCAGGTGTTGAAAAGAGGCAGAGATGTAGTGCTGGGGTACATAGCTTTTGTTGGGTTAGGGAATGGTTGAACTGGATGATCTTAAAGGCCTTTTCCAACTGAAATGATTGTGTGAATTTTTGAGGAGAGATTATAAATGAATCATCACAGAAAAAAAATGTGGCAGAGGAAGACAAGGAAAGGGATGGGAAAATCATAGAATCACAGAATTGTCAGGGTTGGAAGAGACCTCAAGGATCACCCAGTTCCAAGCCCCCTGCCATGGGCAGGGACACCTCACACCAGAGCAGGTTGCTCACAGCCACCTCCAGCCTGGCTGCAAAAACCTCCAGGGATGAGGCTTCCACCACCTCCCTGGGCAACCTCTGCCAGTGTCTCACCACTCTCAAGGGGAAGAACTTCTTCCTAACATCCAATCTGAATCTCCCCACTTCTAGTTTTGCTCCATTCCCCCCCTGAGTCCTAACACCCTAAAAAGTCCCTCTCCAGCTTTCTTGTAGCCCCCTTCAGATACTGGAAGGCCACAAGAAGGTCTCCTCAGAGCCTTTTCCTGTCCGGCCTGCACTACCCCAACTCTCTCAGGCTGTCCTCAGAGCAGAGCAGCTCCAGCCCTCTGCTCATCCTCATGGCCCTTCTCTGGACACCTTCCAGCACTTCCAGATCCTTCTTGTAATAGGAGCTCCAGAACTGGGCACAGGTCTGGAAGTATCTCAGGGCAGAACTAACCAGAGTTATGGACTTTCTGTTTTCCAGAAGCCTTAGGTCTGTACTGCTCACCAAGTACCTTGTGGAAACAGTGATCTGAATTGTTGCAAATCTACCTTCCTTTTACTGCTAGCATTGATGTCTCCCTTAAGAAGTATTGGATGAAGAAGAGGTATGGCCCATACTAGAGCTGAGTGCTTCCCCATGATGAGACCCAGATCCCAGGCTCACAGGATGTTAGGGGTTGGAAGGGACCTCTGCAGATCTTCCAGTCCAACCCCCCCTGCCAGAGGTGGACCATAGAATCCAGCACAGCTCACACAGGAACACATCCAGATGGATCTTGAAAGTCTCCAGATTACGTCCTCTAGTTTGTATGCTCTGCATAAGAAGTGCCTCTGCCCCACTGCCTGACACAAACATGGATTTTTATATCCAAATAAATTACAGCCAGAGCTATCCATAAAAAAAACCCGAAGCCTATTTTTATGATTGATCTGCTTCTTGGAGGGATGACAAAAGCAGTGCTGCCTGCTGGTTGTTTCTGCTGTTTGGTACATGATCTCAAATGCTACTTCTGCTCCTTTGCAGAGCTTTAAATCGTGGGAACTTTAAATAACATTTCATTGTGATGCAACAGACAGAGGACTGCAAAAACCAAAGGACCCTGGCATTTTTTTGTTTCTTTGTTTGGGGTTTTTTTGTGTGTGTGTTTTTGTTTGTTTTTTTGTGTTTAGTTTTTTTTTCTCTCTGGCAGGACAAATTGTTTTGATCATACTGTAAGCAGAAAACTTTATTTTGAAGAGAAAGACTGGGCTAGGTAGGCAGGCCCACAAAATAGTCAGCATTTCACAGAATCACAGAATTAACCAGCTTGGAAAAGACCTCAAAGATCATCAAGCCCAACTTATCACCCAACACCATCTAATCAACTAACCCACAGCACTGAGTGCCTCAGCCAGGCTTGTTTTAAACACTCTCAGGGATGGTGACTTCACCACCTCCCTGGGCAGCACATCCCAATGGCAAATCTCTTTCTGGGCAGAATTCCTTCCTCACACCCAGCCCAAACCTCCCCTGGTGCAGCTTGAGACTGTGTCCTCTCCTTCTGTCACTGCTTGCCTGGTTGAAGAGCCCAACCCCCACCTGGCTACAACCTCCCTTCAGGTAGTTGTAGAGAGCAATGAGGTCTGCCCTGAGCCTCCTCTTCTCCAGGCTAAACACCCCCAGCTCCCTCAGCCTCTCCTCACAGGGCTGTGCTCCAGACCCCTCCCCAGTCTTGTTGCCCTTCTCTGAACACCTTCAAGCATCTCAACATCCTTCTTAAACTGAGAAGCCCAGAACTGGCCACAGGACTCCAGGTGAAAAACAGGTTTCCTTTTCCAAGTGGTTAGTTCAAGAAACCTGTGGACATGGCACTTCTGGATATGGCTTGATGGCCATGGTGATCTTAGGTTGAAGGTTGGACTGAATGATCTTGGAGAGCTTTTCCAACTGAAACAATTCTCTGATTCTATCTTTATGATGTTTTCTCTGTCTGACCTGTCTCAAGCTCCCTGGTGTAGCTCTTGGACTGTGGCTCTCAGAATGAAATCTGTTTACAGAACCAAGAGCTTAGTTCTGTGAAGTGCATCCTGCCATCATTGCCAAGCACAGTCATCTTTTGTTATCTCAAGGACAAAATGCAGCACTTAGCACTTGGATGGATCTCTCTGCACTTGGAAAGTTGGATTCCTGGTTCAGTTTCCCTGTAACAATACACTTGAGCTTAAAATATCTACAGTTTAATCAGAGAGCCCAATTCAACATGAGCTGAAATTAATGAGAGCTGTAGCCCTGATTTCACTGGCCACTGGATCAGGCCTTTGGAGTGAGGATGGATGAATATGAAGTGGCATTTACTTGTCATCACTTGGCCACCTTGCTCATTTGACAGCTCTCCAGGGAAAGGCAGCTCAGTGGGCAATTGGCAGAGGTCCACAGGAAACCTGGATTACAGAAAACACTGCTGTTCTCCTTTGATCACTGCATTTGCAGTTCCACCACATGAGTGTATTTCTGACTGGGTGGCAAATCAACTGTTCACAAAATAGCTGGGAAGGGAAAGGAGGAAAACAACCCAAGTCCCTCACAGAAAATGTGACTTTCTTTGCTGTGCTGTTAGCAAAGATACTTAGCATCAAATAACTCATCCCAGGGACAAAAAAAAATCACTGCTAGAGGTGTATAACAATCTCATGCTTGGTGTCATGAAGTAGTCTTTTACTGCTTGAATAGAGCAGGCAGAGAGCAGCAGAGGCAGAGGGATTACTCCCCACCTGCTTTGTCTAGGGGCTTCAGGAAACATCTGGTGCTGCAGGAGTGATTAGTTTTCTGGACTATTTGCTTATTGGGTCAGATCCAGTTAGATGGTGCTGAGGCTCCAAAAGAGATGAAATAACAATGAAATCCTCAAGCCACAGGTTTCAGAGGGCTCTAGCAAAAGCTAATTTAAGGCCACAGGGATGAGATTCTTCTGCACAGCTTTTATTTATTGCCTCATCAGCACAGTGGGAAGGAGGTGAGTGATGTCAGTGACTACAGCCTGTCACTTCCATTTGTCTGTTGCTTTGCTGTGCAGGTGCCAGAAAGCTCCTTCCTATGGATCCATTCCCTCTGCACTTTCTTAAAACACAGAATCCCAGAAACATGCAGGTTGGAAAGGAGCCTCAGGACCACCAAGTCCAACCCAGAATCCTACTCTACAAGGTTCACCCCTAAACCATAGCCCCAAGCACCACATCCAAACCTCCTTTAAAACACCTCCAGGGTTGGTGACTCCACCACCTCCCTGGGCAGCACATTCCAATCCCTGACCACTCTTGCTGGGAAATTTTTCTTCCTAATGTCCAGCCTAAACCTACCCAGCTGCAGCTTGAGGCCATTTCTTCTTTTCTATCACTAATTACCTGTGAGAAGAGACCAGCAGCAGCCTCTCCACAACCTCCTTTCAGGGAGTTGTAGATAGCAATGAGGTCTCCCCCAAGCCTCCTCTTATTCACACCAACCATCCCCAGCTCCTTCAGTCTCTCCTCATCAGATTTATTCTCAGAGCCTTCACAGCTTCCTTGCCCTCCTCTGCCCTGGCTCCAGCCCCTCCACATCTCTCTTGGATTGAGCTGCCCAAAACTGAAGCCAGCACTCCAGGTGTGGCCTCCCCAGAGCTGAGTCCCAGGGCACAATCCCCTCCCTGCTCCTGCTGGACACAGCATTTCTGATCCCAGCCAGGATGCCTTTGGCTTTCTTGGCCACCTGGGCACACTGCTGGTTCATATGCAGTTTCTTGTCCATTAGAACCCCCAGATCCCTTTCTGCCAGACCTGATGACTTCATTGTCAAAATTACCTGGCAAACAAATACTGCTGAAGAATTACTCCCTTTTGAGAGGACTTCACTGCAAATATTTCAAATTAACAGAGAGGAAGGAAGCAGAACAAACATCTTTGGAGAATCTTTCAAAACAATCTATAGAAGAGGAGATTCGCTCTTTGAATGCACCCTTCTCTCCCTGCTAGTGCTGCTGCTGCTGCACTGGATGGAATATCCTGTTTGAAAGACTGAAGAATATATTGCTTATGCCCCATGGTGATGTGTTACCTGCTTCCATCCTCTGAAAGTTGCACACAAGTCTCACATTGTGCTGGTTTGAGGCCAGCCAGAACATCTCTTGCCCCGAAAGGGACAAAAGAACGACACACACAAACGGATTGGAGAGTGATGGAAAGTTTAAATGGAAAAGCAATTGGTGAAGCTACAGAGAAACTACAAACTACAAAGCATAGTGGAAAAGAACATCCTAAAGCATACAGAACCCCTCACAGAATTCCCAAAATTCCCCCCAGTCCTATCACTCCCTGACACCCTAAAAAGTCCCTCCCCTGCTTTCTTGGAGCCCCCTTCAGATACTGGAAGGCCACAAGAAGGTCTCCTCAGAGCCTTCTCCTCTCCAGACTGCACAACCCCAACTCTCTCAGTCCAGCTCTCTGCTCATCCTCGTGGTCCTTCTCTGGACACCTTCCAGCACCTCCAGATCCTTCCTGTAACAGACACTCCAGAACTGGACACAGAGCTCCAGGTGTGGTCTGAGCAGAGAGGAGCAGAGGGGGAGAATCCCCTCCCTGGTCCTGCTGGCCACACTTCTCTTGCTGTAGCCCAGGATGTGGTTGGCCTTGCTCTGCTAAGTACCTTCTGGTATTTACTGGTATGGTGTTTTAATGACCTCCTAAGAACAGCAGAGAGCTCATGGAGCAAACTAAGTGACATGGATCTTGTACCCTTAACTTCTCCCTACATTTAGTAAGCTCTCTGTGTCATCACACAGGGCAGTGATGGTGCCCCTGTACTCAGCATTGCTGGGGCTGCACCTTGAGTACCAGGCCCAGTTTTACATCCCCACTACAGGAAGGACATTGAGGGACTGGAGGATGCCCAGAGAAAGGCAACAAAGCCGAAGGGTCTGGAGACCATGGCTGGTGAGGAGCAGCTGAGGGAACTGGGGTTGCTTAGTCTGGAGAAGAGGAGGCTGAGGGGAGACCTCATTGCTCTCTGCAATTCCCTAAAAGAAGGTTAGAATAAGGTGGGGGTTGGTCTTTTCTCCCCAGTAACTGGTGATAGAAGGAGAGGAAATGGCCTGAAATTGTGCCAGGGGAGGGTTAGGTTGGAGATGAGGAAATATTTCCTTGCTGCAAGAGTTGTCAGGGATTGGCACAGGCTGCCCAGGGAGGTGGTGGAGTCCCCATGCCTGGAGGTGTTCAGGAAATGTGTGAAGATGGCACTTGGGGACATGGTTTAGTGGCCATGGTGGTGCTGGGTTGATGCTTGGACTCAGTGATCTTGGAGGGCTTTTCCCACCCAAACAATTGTATGATTCTAGGATTCTGTATTCTGTTCTGGGGTGTGGAGTCTCCCTCTCTGGAGATATTCAAGACCTGTCTGTATGTGTCCCTGTGTGATCTGCTCTAGATGACCCTCCTCTGGCAGGGGGCTTGGACTGGATGAGCTTTTGGGGTCCCTTCCAGCCCCTAACACTCTGTGATTCTGTGATATAGATTCCTAGTTGTTAGAAACCAGCAGTACCCTCTACAACTTCCTTTTTTATAATGAAATTTTACTCAGTTTACCAGATATTTGCTACCAAATATTTGCATAATACCAAAATATTTACATTTTTTTGCCTGATTTATTCAACTCTGCATTGAAAATAGTGAAGATTTCCTTTCAGGAGCAATTTACCAACACTGTTATTTCCTAGTGCCATTGCTCTTTTTTTTTTTTTTTTTTTTCCTTGTTGCAATGAACTGCTGCCTTTTGAAGAGAACAGAGAGAAAACTGGGAGCAAAGCATTTGGGTTTTCAAAACTCACTTTTTTGTTCTTTGCAGTCAGTCAATAATTTGTTTTCTGGCACTGCTATTGAAAAGAAATTATTTATTGAACTTTCAGGTTGAGCAAGTGACTGCTGTTTTGATAAAGACAGCAAAGTCATGATGCCTGACTTTCAGCAGAAGCAATACTGTCATCTTTAAAAACCTAACAATATTTTGCAGGGGGAAAAAAGTACATCTGAGAAATGTTTGTGGTGTGGAAGACTTCAGCAGAAACTGTGCTTTCCATAAGAAAAAAAATATTGATTTAAATGGAAATCATCTTCCCAAAAATCAGCTGGGGCTGTGCTTCTAAATTCATCAGAGGATGTTTTCTTCTTTTATTCCTTTACTTGTGGTCCTTTGCAGTTCAGATCAAGAGAGAAGAGCTTCCATGCAACCACTGCCAAATGGGTCAGGCACTGGAATAGATTGCTCAGGGAGGTGGTGGAGTCACCACACCTGGAAGTGTTCAAGAAAAGTGTGGCCATGGCACTTGGGGACATGCTTTGATGGCCATGGTGGGGTTGGGTTGGATTCCATTGTGGTGGTTTTAAGGCTGTGCCTTTAATTTCTTTTCACAGAGTGCGAGCAGAAAAGTAAAAGAATGTAAATAAATCACAGCTGGGTGTAAAGAAGCAAAATAAGGATTATTCTAAACACTCCATTGGAGAGAGAGAAATGTTCATGATTTAATACTCATCAAAACATTGTTCAGTCTGTCTGTCTGTCTGGTGTTTCTCTGCTGGGCAGTCTGTGTTTCTCTTCTGGCTTTGCTTTGGAAGACAACACACTGGCACTCTGACCTTAAAAAGCTAAGTTCTAACAACCTCTCTGCTTCTTGGCTTTCTTCCTTCTGCCAGGGGGGTCTGAGGAAGGCAGGGAAGGTGGGAGGCAGGAGGGAAGTTTTCCTGGCTTCTGCCAGGAGGGTTTTCTACTGTTTCTGTTAATTGTACATATCTGTAAATATTGTAAATCCTGTCTATTTTGTACATATCCATTGCATTCCATTGTAGACTGTAGTTTTGCTTGTAAATACAGCCTCATTTGCTTCTGAACTGAGCTAGCCTGCTGTGCTTAATGTGGGAGGGACATTTCAACCCACCACACTGCAACATCCATGATCTTAGAGGTCTTCTGCAACAAAAAAAAAAAACAAAAAAAACATTATCAGCCTATAATTTTGGCTAACTATCTGTTTGCATTTGGAAAGGAATTGATGTGCTCAGCACACTCACTAAAATGATGCTCATGTCCTGTTTTTATCTCTGCTCCTTCTCTTTGCTGCTGGGAGAAGTGTTAATCCTCTGTGGAAGTTCTCAGGGTTTATCAATTATGAATTCATTAAAATACCTTGCAGAAAATAATGGGATTCAGGACTGAAGCCCAGTGTGTTAGCAGAGCTGGGCATAGAATCACAGAATTGTTCTGATTGGATAAGATCTCTAAGTTCAGCAAGTCTGTCCATGAACTTAAGATAACCATGGCCACTAAACCATGTCCCCAAGTGCCATATCCACACATTCCCTGAACACCTGCAGGGATGGGGACCCCCTGGGCAACCTGTTCCAATCCCTGACCATTCTTGCAGCAAAGAAATTTTTCCTACTCTTCAAACTAACCCTTCCCTGGCATGATTTCAGGTCATTTCCTCTTGTCGTATCACCAGATATTGGGGAGAAGAGACTGACACCGACCTTTCTCTAACCTTCTTTCAGGGAGCTGTAGAGAGCAATGAGGTCTCCCCTTAGCCTCTTCTCCAGACAAATGGCTAGGGCTGATCAGAGTTTGAGAGACAGAGAGATCTGCAAACCTTCACAACCATCTCTTTAATCTCACCTTGTAGAACAAACAAAGGTAAGACAATAAAATGTCGTCAGGAAAATCCAGCTGTGAGAGTTGCTTTTATCAGGGCTTCGGTCCACTGGCAAACTCTGGCAGATCACTTGAGGCACCTTAACTGCCTATACATGTTTGGAGCTGGTAGCTAATCCGAGATCATAGAATCATGGAGTCAGTCAGGGATGGAAGGGACCACAAGGATCATCCAGTTCCAACCCCCCTGCCATGGGCAGGGACACCTCACACTACAGCAGGCTGGCCAGAGCCTCATCCAGCCTGGCTGCAAACATCTCTAGGGATGGGACCTCAACCACCTCCCTGGACAACCCATTCCAGGCTCTCACCACTCTCATGGGGAAGAACTTCTTCCTCACATCCAGTCTGAATCTCCCCACTTCCAGCTTTATTCATTCCCCCTAGTCAAGTCACTCCCTGATAGCCTAAAAAGTCCTTCCCCAGCTTTCCTGTAGCCCCCTTCAGATACTGGAAGGCCACAAGAAGGTCACCTCAGAGCCTTCTCTTCTTCAGACTGAAGAGCCCCAACTCTTTCAGTCTCTCCTCATAGGAGAGGTGCTCCAGCCCTCTGCTCATCCTGGTGGCCCTTCTCTGGACACCTTCCAGCATGTCCATATCCCTCTTGTAACAGGAGCTCCAGAACTGGATGCAGTACTCCAGGTGTGGTCTCAGCAGAGCTGAGCAGAGGGGGAGAATCACCTCCCTGGCCCTGCTGGCCACACTTCTCTTGCTGCAGCCCAGGCTCTGCTTGGCTCTCTGGGCTGCAAGTGCACATTGACAGCTCCTGTTGAGCTTCTCATCCCCCAGCACCCCCAAGTCCCTCTCCTCAGGGCTGCTCTCCAGCCAGTCCCTGCCCAGCCTGCATTTGTGCTTGGCATTGCCCTGACCCAGCTGCAGGACCTTGCACTTGGTCTTGTTGAACCTCATGAGGTTGGCTTGTGCTCAGCTCTGCAGCCTGTCCAGGTCCCTCTGGATGGATCCCTTCCCTCCAGCTGTCTGCTGCACCACACAGCTTGGTGTCATCAGCAAACCTGCTGAGGGTGCCCTCAATGCCTCTGTCCATGGCACCAACAAAGATATTGAACAAGCCTTGTCCCAGGACTGAGCCCTGAGGGACTCCACTTGTCCCTGGCCTCCACTGGGACATGGAGCCATTGCCAGCCACTCTTTGGGTGCAGCCATCAAGCCAGTTCCTTATCCATCTGGTGGTCCACCCATCAAGCCCATGTGTCACCAGTTTGGAGACCAGGATGTGGTGTGGGACAGTGTGGGAGGCTTTGCTCAGGTCCAGGTCAATGACATCAGCTGCTCTCCCCTCAGCTGTTAATGTTGTCACCTTGTCATTGAAGGCCACCAGGTTTGTCAGGCAGGATTTGCCCTTGGTAAAGCCATGCTGACTAAGATAATTGAACTGAAGCTCAGTTGAATTAGCTTGTGAGTGCCTGGACACACATGGACAGTCATGTGGCTCATCCTGCCCACTGGATAATTGGTGAGCCCTAGGAAGGAAGTGTCAACCTTGGTGATCCTTCAAACAGAACAAGGCTGAGATGTATTCTGAGCCCTGTCCTGCACTTGGAGAGTAATGGACTGGATGATTCCATTTGACTTCTTCATTTCTTGACTGTTATGATTTTCTGAGAATGGTTTCCCTCTAGCCACCTTCCTAAATTAGTGTGAGTATAGTCCTGGCCAGCATCTCAGGAGGGTTTTACAGACTACACTCAAGCAAATTGAGCATGTGCCTGTCTGTTATAGCAGTCAAGTGCTGTGGCATGCAGTGACAGCTTTCTGCTTCACTGGCAGATCTGATAGAAGGGACTCAAAAGAGGAGCGACAGACTGGAAGCCAGGGGCTGCTCTGTATTAGCAATACAGCTTACAGCTGTGATGGGCTTGGGCTGAACCCCTTCCTGTGAGCACAAGTGCTGAAACTCTTACTTATGTAGGACAAGTGCCCCTTTTAAGGAAAAGGCAGTGCTCATTGCGGGGAAAACCTCAGAAGTTTGCCAGAGATCCCATGGGGCTTGGATATACTTTTGTGAGGTTCCCTGCACACTGACAGGCTGTCCATGGGCAGGTTGTGGAGAATCATAGAATGGAAGGGACCTCAGAGATCATCTACTCCAACCCCCCTGCCATGGGCAGGGACACCTCTCAGCTAGACTTGATTGCCCAAGGACTCATCCCACCTGGACTTGAACACCTCCAGGGAGCGGCCATCCACAACCCATTCCAGAGTCTCACCACCCTTGTAAGGAAGAATTTCTTCCTCAGCTCCAGTCTAACTCTGCTCTCCCTCAGCTTCAAACTATTCCCCCTTGTCCTGTCTCTAGACACCCTCATGAAAAGTTCCTCTGCAGCCTTCCTGCAGGATCCCTTCAGGTATTGGAAGGCAGGTCTAAGGTCTCCCCTGGAGTCTTCTCCTCTCCAGTCTGGATGACCTCAGCTCACTCAACCTATCCTCATAGCAGTGGTGCTCCAGCCCTCGGATCATCTTTGTGGCCTCCTCTTGACTCATTCCAATATCTCTGTGTCCTTCTTATGCTAGGGACACCAGAGCTGGAGGCAGTATTCAAGATGGGGTCTCACCAGAGAAGGGATAGAATCACCTCTCCTGACCTCAGTTCCTCAGAGGCTGGCAGAGGACATTGGAATCTGTTACTGTCACCTGCTGGAATGCCAGAGCAGAGACATTTCCTACCTGAACAGGTAAAACTAGCTGTTATGGCAGGAAATCATATCTTGTGGCCATGGCTTTCACAAGCTTCAACCTAAACATAGCTTAGAGTTTTACTTCTCACTCTTCTGACTCAGCATCTCTAGAAATATTTTCTTCCACGTGTTGGTGTCCTCATTTTGCTTACACCTTCCTCTTTACCCAGGATTAGCTTTTCTGGCTTGCCAGGTACTGTTATTTCTATTCTAAAAAATACCTTTGTGGGGTGCACCTGAAGGCATACATGCTTTTAAAAATCCTGCTTAACAGAGTATTAAATAAATAAATAAATCCATTAACAAGCACCTCTCCCATGAGGACAGACTGAGAGAGTTGGGGTTGTTCAGTCTGGAGAAAAGAAGACTCTGAGGAGACCTTCTTGTGGCCTTCCAGGATCTGAAGGGGGCTACAACAAAGCTGGGGAGGGACTTTTTAGAGTGTCAGGGAGTGACAGGAGTGGGGAGAATGGAACTAAGCTGGAAATGGGGAGATTCAGATTGGATGTTAGGAAGAAATTCTTCCCCATGAGGCTGGTGAGACACTGGAAGAGGTTGCCCAGGGAGGTGGTGGAAGCCTCATCCCTGGAGGTTTTTGCAGCCAGGCTGGATGTGACTGTGAGCAACCTGCTGTAGTGTGAGGTGTCCCTGCCCATGGCAGGGAGGTTGGATCCTTGAGGTCCCTTCCAACCCTGACAATTCTATGATTCTATAAGTCTGAGGTGAGAAGCCTAGAGAGTCTGCTTTGCTACTCAGGAGACAATATAAACATTTTATGCCATGTATAAAAAGCTATTTGGTGTCATCTTGTTCTTGTTATGACTTGAGGCCCCTTTAGAGGATTACTCCCTTGGAGTATTTTGTCCAGCTTTGGGGCCCCCAGCACAAGAAGGACATGGACCTGTTGGATGAGTTCCAGAGGAGGCCAGGAAAATGATCTGAGCGCTGGAGCACGTCTCTCATGAGGAGTTTGGGCTGCTCAGCCTGGAGAAAGAATTCTCCAGGGAGACCTTAGAGCAGCCTTCCAGTACCTGAAAGCTCAGAGACATTAGAACTCCTGAGAGAGTTAGGATTCCTCAGCCTGGAGAAGAGAAGACTTCAGGGAGAGCTTAGTGCTGCATTTTAATGTCTGAAGGGGACCTACAGGAAGGCTGGGGAGGGACAGTTCAGAAGGGCCTGTGGGGATAGGATGAGGGGCAATGGTTTGAAGCTGGAGCAGGGCAGAGTGAGGTTGGGTATTAGGAGGAAGTTCTTCGCAATGACAGTTTTGAGACACTGCAACAGGTTGCTCAGGGATATGATTGAGGCTCTGTCTCTCGAGTCATTCAAGGTCAAATTTGGTGGTCCCCTGAACCAGCTGGAGCTGCCCCTGCTGACTGCATGGGGGTTGGATGAGATGACCTTGGAGGGTCCCTGCTAATCTGATGCCTTCTCTGATTGTGTGATTCTACAGAGCTGTAGACTCATTTTTTTTTCTGCCAGTGATGCAGCTGTGAAGAGCAAGTAAGAAGCATCAAAGGGAAAGAGACACACAGGTTGCTACTTCAGCAATGCAGGAAAAACTTCGATGACAAATGCTGGTGAAGTATAAGAGCAAATCTCTACTGTGACAGACTGCCAGCTGATACAGCAAATCTGTGGACTATGAATTCAATCTGATTTATGGCATAGGAAGGCTTTTGCCTGAAGCTTTCAAACCAACAGACTGGTATCCAGTTCTATTTGAAAGAGCAGAGCAAGGCATCTCCAAAAGAGGCCCCAGTGGTCTTAAACAGCTTTCTCTGCAGGGGAATAGAGCAGGAAGAGTCATCTCCAAGAGAGGTCCCTGTGGTCTTAAACATCTTTCTCTGCACTGTATGAAACACCCTCTGGAGATGTTTTACTCTCTCAGGCTAAAATCAGGGAACTTTTTATGTCTCCTTTTGACATTTAGAGTTTTGGAAAGCTAAAACTGCAGTAAAGCCCAACTGAAAGAGTTAATGTTTTCCTCTACCAGCCTGCCCAGCTGTCAGTGTTTGGATCTTAAATAGCTCAGATGGATGTCTTCAGCTCTCAGTTTCCCTGGGAGTGTTGCTGTATTTACAGGCTAGCTTAGATCCTGCAAGATTATTTCTCTTTTCCACTGAGCCTCCCCTTACATAATATATTATCATGCTGGGAGCATGGGTGGAAATTATCATCCTCTGCTTTTTTTTTTTCTTTTTTTTTTTTTTTTTGCCTGAGAGCACTGCAAGGGAATTGATGCCTTTGATCAAGGTTCTACTGAGAAAAAAAAAAAAAAAAAAAACGAAACCCCAACCCTCTTTTTGTATTTCAGGCAACTACAACAGGAAACCCCTGAGTGTGACTTTTGGAGTCTTCTGCTGGAGTTTTGCCACCAATCTACTCTAGCATGATAGTCCTATGCCAGAAGTATTCCCTATTCTCCTCTCTTATTTTTTTTTTCTTTCTCCTAGTTCTATCTATACCAAAGAAAAGAAAAAAAAATCTGTGATGGATTGCAGTGGAAATAGAGATTTCCTGTTAATTATTCATAATGTAATTTCACAGCAACTATATCATGTGCTTGCTTCCTTTTTTTTACTGCTTTTACCATGATGTGAAATGGAAACCAGGCTCTTACAGGTGCATGTGGTAGTGCTGCTCTCTGCAGAGAGCAGCAGACTCTCAGAACTGAGGGGGGTTAGCTGAGTCTACATTCCTGGCAACAGTTGTGTCATCACTGAGCTGAATCTCACAGCATCACAGAATGGTAGGAGTTGGAGAGGGCAGAATCACAGAATTGTCAGGGTTGGAAGGGCCCTCAAGGATCATCTAGCTCCAACCTTCCTGCCATGGGCAGAGATACCCTCTGCTACAGCAGGTTGCCCAAAGCCACATCCAGCCTGGCCTTAAAAGTATCCAGGACCTCTGAAGATCATCCAGCCTAATCCCTCTGCTAACACAGGTCCACCTAGAGCAAGTTGCACAAGAATGCAATGTCCAGGTGGGTGTGGAAAGTCTTTAGAGAAGGAGACTCCACAGCTTCTCTGGGCAGCCTGCTCCAGTCTTCCAGCACCCTCACAGCAGCTTTTCCTTAGGCTCAAGTGAATCCTTCTGTGTTCTAATTGGTACCCACTGCCCCTTGTCCTATCACTGGGCACCACTGAAGAGGTCCCAGACACCTCCTTTTGCCCCCACCCTTTAGATATTTTTCACAGAATCACAGAATGTTAGGGGCTGGAAGGGACCTCTAAAGCTCATCCAGTCCAACCCCCTGCCAGAGCAGGGTCACCTACAGCAGGTCACACAGGAACACATCCAGGCAGGTCTTGAATATCTCCAGCACTGAGATACTGAGCATTGACCAGATCCTTTCTCAGGCTGCTCTTTCCCATGCTAAATGCTCCCAGGTCTCTCAGCATTTCCTCATAAGAGAGATGTTCCAGGCCCCTCACCATCTTTGCAGCCTTCACTGGACTCTCTCCTGTCCCTCTTGAACTGGGGAGCCCACAGTGACCACTGCCCTTTGGATGTGATCATCCAACCAATTCCTTATTTGCTGCACAGTCCACCCACCAAATCTCTCCAGTTTAGAGAGAAGGAAGTTGGGGGAAGTGGGGGGGGGGGGGGGAGAAAGAAGGATGTTGAGGGGGAATTTGAGCAAATTCCTTTCTCTGTTGGCTAAAAGAGTGCTGGAATCTCAGGATTATTGCCTCCAAAGTGCTGCTGTTGTGCTAAGATACTGAGCCTTCCCTCCACCAGCACACTGGGTTATGCAGCTCTGTAAATTTTCCTAGGCCATTAACCAAACCCAAATGAACAGGCAAAGCAAACACCATAGAGCATTTCTTCCCTGCTGCTGATTTAATACCCTTTCATCCCCAAATCTCCTCATGGAGAGCAGGGGGGAGTGCTGGCTGTCACTGAGCAGTGGCATGGCTAACAGCCTGGCTCTCTCAAACTGAGGGGATGCACCTCATGGGCTCAGCATCCTTTCCCTCTCCTCTTTGCTGACTTATTAAAAGCTAAAGAGCAGCTGCTGCTGTAGGCATAAAAATTGACAAACTTACAATAGGTGATGCCACCTGTGCCTGCCTAATTCAATCACAGCCCAAACAATCTGCCAACCATTTAGAAGTGCAGATAATGTGCAAGAGCATCTGAAAGTGACTCACAAGCAGAAGGGTGAGGGGGAAAGGAAGCAGCGTGGGAGCAGTTTGCTCAAACAGCCTCTTGGCTACAAGGAAAGCTTATAGAATGTGGTTAGTGGACATGGAAAACTCTTTCCCTGCTTTTGTGTGGAGGGGGGAAAGAAAATCTGGTGAGCAGCTAACAAACACCATATCGACCACTTAGGTGCCAGATGGATTCAGCTGCACAGCATTAAACCAGCTACTGCTGATCCATCTGTAGTGAATGCTTCTTGCCAGTTGCTTGGCTTAGGGAGGGTTTGAGAGGACACTCCAAGGGAAGCAGAAGCCTGTTTGCTGTGCAGGCACAGCTGCCCTTTTCTGCTCAGTGGTGTCTGTGCCTCACCTGCAACCTTCTCCTCTTATGTCATAGAATCACAGAGTGTCAGGGGCTGGAAGGGACCTCCAAAGCTCATCCAGTCCAACCCCCTGCCAGAGCAGGGTCACACAGGAACACATCCAGGTGGGCTTTGAATATCTCCAGAGAGGGATACTCCACAACTCCCCTGGGCAGCTTCTTCCAGCCTTCTGTCACCCTCACAGGGGAATAATTCTTCCTCCTGTTTCCATGGAATTTCCTCTGCCTCAGCTTCCACCACTGCCCCTTATACTGGCATTGGGTATCACCCAGCAGAGCCTGGCTCCAGCCTCTGGGCACTCCCTCTGCACATCTTTATCCCCAGCAATGAGGTCACCTCTCAGGCTCCTCCTCTCCAAGCTCCAGAGCCCTCAGCTCCCTCAGGCTCTCCTTCTAAGGATGATGTTCCACACTCTGGATGCCAGCACAGCTCATCTCTGTGACTCTGTCTGCATATTGTGCTTCTGAATCCCTATCCCCCACTTCCCATGCTCTGAAGTTCACAAGTTTTCTCATGAAATATTCAGTTCAGCTCTGATAAAATTCTTCCTGGAACAGAACCACAGAATGGCAGGGGTTGCATGGCACCTACAAAGACCATCCAGGCCAGCCTCCTATCAGAGCAGGATTACCTGGAGCTGGTCACACAGGAGCACATCCAAGTAGGTTATGAAAGTCTCCAGAGAAGGAGATTCTATGACCCCTCTGGGCAGCCTGCTCCAGGGATTCCATCCCATGGATGTCAACTTCAGGATAGAGCTTAGGGATCACTAGGGTCAAGCTTCTTCTTCAGTGTCTGGTATCCAAGGAGGACTCTGTCCATTCTACCTTAAATTCCAACCCAGTTCCTGAATTCAGTTCCAGAATCCAGTTCCTGAATCTACTTTCCTCCTGCTGTTGGGTCCAAGTCTGAGACTTCTGCTACAGCATCAGTGGTGCTGGTGACTAATTGCCATCAGGGATTGGGTTTTATGTTGGTTTCTATGAATCAATCTATCTAATTTCATTATTTTTTCATTAAACCATCTTTTAGTTTCTTTCCCATCCCATCAGCTTCTTTCCCTTACTCCCTTTCTCCTCCCTTTGGGAAGGCAGAGAGGTTCTGGAGACCCTCTGGTGCTCATATAGTGGCCAGCCCAGCCCTGACCCTTGACAATAATACAACATCAAATTTTTCTTCTGTGTGTTGTTCACACAAATAATTTCCACATCATCCAGCAACATCCAAAACTTGGCCCTTCCATGCTATTAGAGCCACTAGATCTAACTTAACCAAAAGGAGAGAGGCTTTAAAACTCTGATTAAAACTTTAGCCTTTTAAAGTCGTATTTTCCCATTTAACTCCAACATATCTCACACTTATTTTTTCTGTTGTATTCTGTTTTTTTCCTTGTATTCTGTTCTTTCTGTTGTATTCTGGTTTCCCCCCTTGCATTCTGTTCTTTCTGTTGTATTCTGTTTTTTTCCCCTTGTATTCTGTTCTTTCTGTTGCATTCTGGGTTTTTTTCCCCCTTGTATTCTATTCTTTCTGTTGTATTCTGTTTTCTGTTGTATTCTGTTTTTTTCCCCTTGTATTCTGTTCTTTCTATTGTATTCTGTTTTTTCCCCTTGTATTCTGTTCTTTCTGTTGTATTCTGTTTTTTTTCCTCTTGTATTCTGTTCTTTCTGTTGTATTCTGTTTTTTTTTTTTCCCCTTGTATTCTGCTCATTCTTTCTGTTGTATTCTGGGTTTTTCTTCTCCTTGTATTCTGTTTTTTCCCCTTGTATTCTGCTCATTCTTTCTGTTGTATTCTGGGTTTCCCCCCCCCCTTGTATTCTTTCTGTTGCGTTCTGTTCTTTCTGTTGTATTCTGGTTTTTTCCCCCTTGTATTCTGTTCTTTCTGTTGTATTCTGTTTTTTTTTCCCCTTGTATTCTGTTCTTTCTGTTGTATTCTGGTTTTTTCCCCCTTGTATTCTGTTCTTTCTGTTGTATTCTGGTTTTTTCCCCCTTGTATTCTGTTCTTTCTGTTGCAATCTGGTTTTTCCCCCTTGTATTCTGTTCTTTCTGTTGTATTCTGTTCTTTCTGTTGCATTCTGTTTTTTTTCCCCTTGTATTCTGTTCTTTCTGTTGTATTCTGGCTTTTTCCCCCTTGTATTCTGCTCATTCTGTTGTATTCTGGCTTTATTTCCCTTGTATTCTCTTCTTTTTTTTTCCTCCCTGGCTTTGCAACAACCTACTCCAACCAGTAAGGAAAGAATTCCCCTGAAATTCCACAGCAGGAAACTAAAGAAAATGAAGACTACGCTCTTCATATTCATGAGTTTGGTACTGAGATGAATTTGGTATTTAAAAGGTGCAAAATTGTTATTCAAATTCTGGAAGCAATTAAATGATGCAAGGTTTAATAAGAAATGCACTGCCTGTGTCCAGGCTACCCTACAGTCTTCCTGAATAAGAGCCAAGTGCTCTGGGTAATCACAGAATCATAGAATCAGTCAGGGTTGGAAGGGACCTCAAGGATCATCCAGTTCCAACCCCCCTGCCATGGGCAGGGACACCTCACACCAGATCAGGCTGCCCAGAGCCTCATCCAGCCTGGCTGCAAACACCTCCAGGGATGGAGCCTCAACCACCTCCCTGGACAACCCATTCCAGGCTCTCACCACTCTCATGGGGAAGAACTTCTTCCTCATGTCCAGCCTGAATCTCCCCACTTCAAGCTTTATTCCATTCCCCCCAGTCCTGTCACTACCTGAGATCCTAAAAAGTCCCTCCCCAGCTTTCTTGTAGCCCACTTCAGATCTTGGAAGGCCACAAGAAGGTCACCTCAGAGCCTTCTTTTCTTCAGACAGAACAGCCCCAACTCTCTCAATCTGTCCTCACAGGAGAGGTGCTCCAGCCCTCTGCTCATCCTGGTGGCCCTTCTCTGGACACCTTCCAGCATGTCCATATCCCTCTTGTAACAGGAGCTCCAGAACTGGATGCAGTACTCCAGGTGGGGTCTCAGCAGAGCTGAGCAGAGGGGGAGAATCCCCTCCCTGGCCCTGCTGGCCACACTTCTCTTGCTGCAGCCCAGGCTCTGCTTGGCTCTCTGGGCTGCAAGTGCACATTGACAGCTCCTGTTGAGCTTCTCATCCCCCAGCACCCCCAAGTCCCTCTCCTCAGGGCTGCTCTCCAGCCAGTCCCTGCCCAGCCTGCATTTGTGCTTGGCATTGCCTCGACCCAGCTGCAGGACCTTGCCCTTGGTCTTGTTGACCCTCCTGAGGTTGGCTTGTGCTCAGCTCTGCAGCCTGTCCAGGTCCCTCTGGATGGATCCCTTCCTTCCAGGTGTCTGCTGCACCAAGTCATCAGCAAACTTGCTGAGGGTGCACTCAATGCCACTGTCCATGTCAGTGACAAAGATGTTGAACAAATGGTGAAATAATGAAACATTAGGCAGAGATTATACTCCCTGCAACAATGCAGGCTGTCAATAAGCTCATGTACTCCCTTTAGAGAAGAGTTGAAGAATTATGAGAGCACAAAATACTTGTTGAAATCTGAAATGCTTCAAAAAGTCACCACTGAGAGCCCTGGGGCTGTTTAGCCTGGAAAAGAGCAGACTGAGAGGGGACCTCATCAATGTCTATAACTAGCTGAGGGGTGGCTGTCAAGAAGGGGCCAGGCTCTTTTCAGTGGTGTCCTGTGATAGGATAAGGAGCAATGGATACAAACTGAAACCCAGGAAGTTCCACCTCAACATGAGGAAAAAATTCTTTACTGTGAGGGTGCTGGAGCCCTGGAGCAGGCTGCCCAGAGAGGTTGTGGAGTCTCCTTCTCTGAAGACTTTCAAAACCCACCTGGATGTGTTCCTGCTCTGGCAGGTTGTTGGGTTCTACAATCTTTTGAGGTCCCTTCCCACCTCTGATATTCTGTGATTCTGTGCTTGATTTTTTTTTTCCAGTGAATGATGTCTCATCATAGAAGAAAACAAAGGCAATTTCTCTCTCCCAGAAAACATTGCTGCTCTATTTTAATATCTGGGCATTTTTTCAGTCATTTCTTTTTCATTGCTGTCAAAAAACCTCTTTTAATTATTGCATCTTTCTTTTCTTTTGGGGTGAAACTTGTCTGAAATGGATGCTGTGGAGTTACTGGAACTTTTAGAACTTGTCCATTGCAACCAGAATTGAGCAGCTTTGGCTAGGTATAAAGTTGTTGATTAATAACTATTAAATATTTGTTTCCTTTGGTTTTAATAAGTTTTGGTGTAAATGGTTAAGGAATATACTTTTTTCCTTGGGTTTCAATGTTCAGTCTTTTGGGGGTTTGTTTTTATGGGGTTTTTGCATACAATTTTTTCTTTTAATGATTGCTTATTCTTATATTTTAAACTTTTAATGCTTCACTGAGGCAAGATTTAAATCAGGCTTTTTAGATGCAATTGTTACTTGATCACAGAGTCACAGAATTAACCAGGTTGGAAAAGACCTTCAAGATCATCAAGTCCAACCTATCACCCAACACCATCTAATCAACTAAACCATGGCACTGAGTGCCTCAAAATCACTTATTGAGGTTACAGAGAGACAAAGAAACCTCCAAATAATTAGTGGAATATTGTATAATTATCTTTAGCTGTTGCTCTTCAGAGCTGGTGGACTCTTGTGAAACCAGCCATAGGCTTTTTTTTTCCACTGTTTTAAATGCAACTACATCTGACCAAGACAGAAGAACCAATGAGTATTTTTTCAGTGATATTTTCAAGCTACTCACATGTAAAGGCACTGAAACTCCTAAAAATTAATCTCAGTAAGCTAAAAAATTAAGTGTACCTGATTTTGATTAATCTCTAAATAACATTTACTTTTCTGCACTATTGTAGTGGTTCCCTTTAGCAACTTGTTGAGAAAGTATCTCAGGCTCAGAGGATGTTAGGGATTGGAAGGGACCTCTGTAGACCTTCCAGAGCAGGACCATAGAATCCAACCTCCATCTTGCTCCAACCTCCTTTCTGGGAGTTTTAAACAGCAATGAGGACTTCCCTCAGCCTCCTTTTCTCCACACTAAACACCCCCAGGTCCTTCAGCTGCTCCTCACCAGCTCTGTTCTCCAAACCTTTCTTAAGCTTTTTTGCCCTTCTCTGGACCTACTTCAGCCACTCATAGGATCACAGGATCACAGCTCACAGGATGTCAGGGGTTGGAAGGGACCTTTGGCGATCATCAAGTCCAACCCCCTGCCAGAGCAGGACCACAGAATCCAGCACAGGTCACACAGGAACACATCCAGACAAGGCTGGAAAGCCTCCAGAGAAGGAGACTCCACAACCTCTCTGGGCAGCCTGCTCCAGGGCTCTGGGACCCTCACAGTGAAGAATTTCCTCCAATTGATCCTCCTCATGATGGAACCTCCTGTGCTGGAGTTTCCATCCATTGTCCCTTGTCCTATCCCAGGGTTTAAATGAGCAGAGCCTGTCCCTGTCCCCTCCCTCTTGACCCCCAGCCCACAGATATTTATAAACATTTCTTAAATCCCCTCTCAGCCTTCTCTTCTCCAGACTAATTAATAAAATTATTCTAACACATGGGCTAGGCTACAGAGGAGTTCTCCTCTTCGAAGCCCCTCT